>NW_019422090.1:0-2193 GCF_000390285.2 Anoplophora glabripennis
TGTCTATCACATAATATTTTTATTAAATTATATTAAGTACTTTAAAAGTTATTCAAGAAAAACCGATTTCCAGTGTCGTCCTTCAGGGACACATCTCCGTAGGGAGGGCCTGTACAAAAAAATTTTATAGGAACTTGTCATCTTATTTTTTCATGTTCCATCTGCACCCAGAGATTTCCCACATTTTTCCGGACACCCTGTAGACAGTACATTTACCTCTCTTTCTTAAACATATTATGATAAAGAATGTAACTATAAATCGTCTTACCAATGTATCAAATAATATAGATAGAAGATCAGTCCGTACAATATTTGTTGAGATAGAGTTCCAAGAAAAGAATAATCCAATAAAGTTCTGTTATCGGAGCTACTGTAACAATTTACTGCGGCAGGGGCGTGCCTTGAAATTCTCCACGTTATTTCCAGAATATTAAAATATATACATATATAAGGTATTGTACTGTCATTAACCGTTACTTGCAACTTTGCAATAAATGCAATACGCGACAGGTCAAAGATCCTAGACTTGGTTGTTCGAGCAATGACAATACATTTTTCCTACTCAGCAAAAGTGATATTTTGTACTTATAGAAAATAAAATCAGTCTTAACTTGAACCCTCTTCTAATTGACATCAATCATACCTCAACCCCAAAAGATAATAGCACATGACGACCCTGCCAGGATTTCAGAGAATACCAGGAATAGGTGAAATAAGTGCGTCCCTGGGCACGAAAATGGGCAACTTTTATTAGCAACTGATGGTCTAAATGCTTCTGCATTCGATAAAATTAATTAAGAAAATTAACCACAAATGTAAACCGATCCTGTGCATCTTGCGCACGTGCGCTGTGTGTTGCAATATACGCGACATTGGTCGAGAAGTGGGCGTATCTAACAGTACCGTGTGGCATGTACTATGGGAACAATTATTGCACTCCTATCATGTACAAAAGGTTCAGGCATTAAAAACAATGATTTCCAGCCCCGTGTGAAATTTTGCCAGTGGTTTCGACATCAAATAGCATTAAATACTCTTTGACTTAGAATTATTTTGCTTTTATTTCACTTTTATTGGTTTATTTTAATAAACTCTGACACTGTGATTCAATTATTCTTTCTCAGGTCATTCTTCGACCATTGCTGGCCCAGGTTCCTAGGTTAATAAGGTAGTAGCAGCTTTTTCATTTCCAAATTTATGCCTATTTGTAGCTACATTATATTTTCAAGTTTTTCGTATGGTTCCCTATTCTATAATTATATGCGGTTCATCAGTTGATTAAGTGGAACGATGTAGGGTCGGACCAAGTTTTGCGCTATAATTCTTGATTAATTGTCTTAGGGCTTAATGAAAATTGTTTATTTTCACGTCATCTATTACTCTTTTGAAGGAACCCACTTATTTCAAAAACACCTTGTAGAGAATCCCGAAGCGAATATCGTATTTTACTTCAATTGGGGCCCTTTTTGTTTCTCTTTTCTTCTGGGATTAAATACGCCGAATCTAGGCTGCGTTGATATGTCCAGAGCCGCCTACGATTCCACGAAAGTGCAATCGCGGCGCTCTTGCGAGCCCACAAAACAAGGCCTTCCCTAGAATTACAGGGTCCCGCGGTGAGCGACTCACACATACAAGCGGGTACGTGCAAATAAAGAGGGGCGGCAAAGTGGAAGTCGAGTGGCCGGTCGACAATTATACACTTCCTATTTCCAGGCAACTCGCTTTGTTCGTAATTCCGGCTTCCGGTTCTCCTAAATCGCGCCCTGATATTATCTTATAATTTAAACATCCCCTTCTACACGCGCACTGCTTCCGTTATTCACAATATTTATCGGAGCGTGCGATAATCGCAGACAGGGATGCGTTTCGGCGTATTAAGCCCTCATCAGAGGTGTGAACACACAGAAAAATATGTATATTAAAAATTTATACGATTGTTGCACTGTTGCCTATAATCTCTACAGGATGTCCCAATCTTAGGTGTACATGGATGTACCACAGTTTCTTGCGATCAAAATAAGCAAATTTATTTGAAAAAATATTTGGTTTTTGTCAAGTTTGACGCCCTCTAAAGTTTAAACGAAGCAACTTAGAATATAGGTAAGATTAAATAAATCTATTTTAAAAGTAAGAAATTGTGGTAGCTCCGAGTACGAGGAATGTTGGGCCACCCTGTATAAACAATACGACTAA
>NW_019422090.1:3294-4294 GCF_000390285.2 Anoplophora glabripennis
TCTTATTTGTGGAAGGGCGAAATGGGCGGTGACTATTAGACGCTTTCATTATAACCATCTTTCTCTATCGCACGGATTTCTATGACTTTCTTTATCGCTCTCACGTAACGGCCAATGAACCATGGGGACTTTCCGACCCTGTATTATTAATATATTTATAAGTATTAGGTAGATATTATGTAGTTTCCATGGGAATAAAAATAGTAATAAGAATTTTGTATTTGATTAGGTAAATCTTTGAAACCGGTGACGGAAACGGTTTCGTCCAATTAAACGCAAAATTCGTATTCTTATTTACTATTCTTATTGTACAAAAACATCAAAACTCACTACATACGTACTTTAAAGAATCATTACGCGTTATTGAAACGTAACTTTTGAATTTTCACTCCTCTCATCTCAGTACTGAAAGTCGTGGTTTATATTAAAAAAATCCATAATCTTTAACAAACCTACTTCTGGCAAATTAGAAAAATCTGCTCTTAATAAATTTGCTTCTATTTTTTTTAATTTTAATATGCACAAACGCTAAAACATTCTGTAGATGCAAAAACTTATCTGGAAGTAGCGCTAAGCCGACTGACCGTCCCATGCGGTGACGTCATTACATTGCTACGGCTGAGACAAATATTCGCATTTTAAAAATCATATAGATTGAAAACCGTTCAATTTTCAGAATCGCCTAATTAAGAGCAATACTTTATGTATATGAAATAAGAATGTTTTTGAAAATTTACTGAATAACCCTATTATTATTTATGTCATTTTGTTTCTTCATTTGACACTTACAGTTAAAGTGCTAAATAAAAAATGCATTTATTTACAACTGAAAAGTATGCAAATATTGTCTTTGTATATGGGTATTCCAATGGGAACAAACAAGCAGCCCGAGAATACCACCGAAAATACCCAAATAGACATCAACCTGCCCAAACAGTCTTTAGTGCATCATTTCTAGACTTCGAGCAGAAGGTAACCCGCTCCAAAATAGACCATTCGT
>NW_019422091.1:0-4285 GCF_000390285.2 Anoplophora glabripennis
AAATTCTGATAATCTTATTCTCAATTTATTCTAGTCTCAATTCATATTCTTTCAGGATTTCTGACAACAGAAGACGGAGTCATACCAGGAAACTTAGGATTAAAAGATCAACATTTTGCCTTCCAGTGGGTTAAAAATAATATCCATTTATTTGGTGGGGACCCCGAAAAAATTACGATATCTGGTGAGAGTGCCGGAGGGGCATCTGTGGGATTACAGTTAGTAAGTCAACGAAATAAAGGCTTATTCAGAGGTGCTATTTTACAAAGTGGTACCTCAGTAGCACAGTGGGCACATCAAAACTATGCAAGATTCTACGCTTTCGAATTAGCTCGAAGTTTGGACCCAAGTTTCACTTCGGATAATTCAACGGAATTACTAGAACTGTTGCAAAGCTTTCCTGCTTCAAACATAAACAACAACACAGTTACTGTAAGTTGAATGAATGCATTTTTTATATAGATTGGTAATGAGTAAGAAGTTAAAAACTAAATATAGATCATACACTATAGCAAAAATTTTCATAGGCTGCTGTTGGAAAAGAGTCTGCGTTATTGGGAAGTTTAATATGGCTGCCTGTAATTGAGGAGGCTAGTCTAGATGGAGCACTCATCACGGGTTTATTTCATGAGGACATTAGAACAGGAAACATAAACCAAGTTCCCATAATCATTGGCTTTAACTCTGAGGAAGCACTATTGTTTTTGAATAGTGGTAAGATTACGAAAACTTATTGAAACGTCTTATTATTTGCCACAAATGTCAACCGATATTTTAAGATCCTTCAGATGTTGAGGCGCGTGCGAAATATTTCGACAGTGATTTATCCAACCTTATTAGAAACCAGTTCAATATGACCAAAGAGAAACAAACTGACAGCTGGCACTAGACTGAGGCAAATTTACACCGACGGAACATTTGAAGACGATCCTGGGCAAGTAGTGAAGGTAACATCCATATATTTTTTAAGATGCTTTTCATGTATTTATTGAAACTGTTACTAGTTCAAAAGAAAAAATTTCTCAATGACGAAAAAAATAGCTTATTAACCTTTCATAAAATCTGAAAGGACACGTACCGTAAAACGTGGTGTATAGGTACAGTCCTCCAACTTTATGAAGATGTTGCGGCTTTACTTTTTATTTTAATATTAGTTTCTGTGGGGCAAAAGTCCGAACATGGCGTGTACTTTTCATACCCAAATAATGGCATTTTAAAAAAAATGTTAAATGATAGTTTGTTTAAAAAAACTGCGTTGTCCCTTTTCGCCTGGAAATGTGGTGATTAGGGACGGTCATGTTATTCAGCCGTTATTCTCATTTAAATGCAGCTGAGGTGTAAAGGGACAACATTTAGAAAAAAATATATCGTGTGATACCATTAAAATTCAATATAACATATTTATTTTGTTAAACTCTTATAAAAATACAACAGGAAAACTAAAAAACACTCTTTTAAAGATTTGTAAACATAAAAACTAATCTCTAAAAGGAACATTCTCATAATACTGGAACTGCTTAATCCTAAATTAATTGAAAGTCGTTGGTATCCACATTCTGGAATGTGTATAATCCACGTCTTTCTTTAAAAAATTGTAATTTTTTGATGATCTGTTTCTTATTAAACTCTGCATCATCCGGTGTATTGGGATAATAGTAAACGGGACCAGGTTTGCCTTTATTACTTTCTTTTTTTCGTAAAAAAGAGCCAACAAAATTTTCATCTAAAATAGAAATAATTTTTCCTATATAAACTCTGTTTTTTATGCAGGCAGTCTTTCTTTCTACTGGGAACTTAACTAAAACCCAGTCACCTATGCTAAAATCACAATTTGCCTTAAAGCTATCAGTCTCATTAAGTGGTAAATTATCATTGCAGTCTTTGATTTGGGAAGTGGTTGGAGATTCACTGGATTTTTTTCGCATCCAATTAGCTAGAGGAAGATCTTCACTATTATCGTCGCTTAATGTAGCATTAATCTCATTGGCGCTTTGCTCGGGAGAATCATAAAAATCTTCTTCTGCTAAAACATTGTCTTTATCTGCATAATTATTAAGCATTTCATCCTCATGTAAGCTGAGATCGCTTTCGCTGGAGCTATCACACTGAACACTTTTGCCAGGTTCAACTGATAATTTTTTATTTGTATTTTTTTCCTTGGTTTCTCTGAATATCTCATCTCTTTCAATAAATCGATCATTGTAGTATTCAATGCTTCTCTTTCATCTTCATCTAATTGTTCTTTGGGCAATAACTTTAAGACTTCTTTGTTTAATGGTATTATTCCTGTCTTTCGAAACCCAGAAATGATATTGGTTTCGGCATTCTCCGATATTTTTTCTAATAATGCTTTTAACAAACGGGGAAATATCGTTTTGGGGATGCTAGCTTCACTACGCCCTTCTCTTTTTTTCCATTTTTCTAAAATATTACGCCATGCGATTTTTAGAGGCCGAAAAATGGCGACGTCTAGTGGCCGAGTCAAGTGAATGGCGTTGGCCGGCAAAAATACCATATCCACGTTGTGATTTTTCAATTCCTTTACTAAGTCACAGGAAATGTGTGACGCCAAGTTGTCTCCAATCAGTATTTTCCTACCTTCTAGTTGTCTAAAATATGGTATTGCAGTTGTTTTGACGCAGTCTTCAAAACAGTCCATATCAAACCACCCTGATGGTGTCCGATTATATCTAGTGTTTCGTGGTCCCCCTTCAGTCCATGCAGAATATAAATTCTGAGACTTGTAGACCACGTAAGGCGGTAAAATTTGTCCATTTCCTGACACTGCGAACATTATTGAGGTGGCTGACTTTGTAGTATTCATAATACGTTCTGGATGCTTGCAACCCCTTCTAGTTATTATTTTTTACGTCCTAAAAACAAAAGATGACATTACCTATGTGAATATTACCAAGAGAAATTATATTTTACCAATATCATCTGACAAATTTGTCTCATCGTAGTTTACAATATTGCAAGGTGGCACATCCTGTAAAGCAATCGAGAGATTGGCGAAATATTCATTTAATATGTCACGTGAAACTTGAGCCCTAGATCTTTTAATGTTTTCGCACATTCTTTTCGAAAGTTGTGATCGATGTCGTTTTAAAAAACTCGTTTCAAATTCGGGCCCTGGAAGATTATCCTTAAAACGAACAACTTTTCTACCCAATTTGTCTAAATAATTTTTGACGATCAATCTTAGGTCATAACTATCGATTGGATAACCCCAATCAGAACATGTGTTTATGTTTCTAATCAGTAAATCCTCTTCTTCATTGTTTAAAACCGTCTGACCTCCTTGTTTCTTTACATTTCCTTTCTTGTGTCGACATAAAACTGACCTAGGGATACCATGAAACTTTTCTGCGTTACGATAAGTCATTTTTCGTGCTATAATGTCTTGTAGGGCAGCTTGAATTTTTTCTGGCTCATAATGGTGATACAATTTCTTTCCTTAAGGAGTATAAAAGCGAGGCATGTCTGTTTTGCCGGTGTCCCTAATCACCCCGACCTAACGTAAAAAGTGCCCGATTCATTAAAAAAAAAAAATAAAAATTTATGTTAAAAATTTAAGTAAGAATTACATTTTATTTCGGCACAGGACTGTCTTAGGTCTAATTATTTCCAATATGGTATTATTTTACTTACTTTTTCTATCAGTTACCACCAACACTCTCCGGTCTTTGAAAACAGCTGATTTCCAACTGACGTAATTCAGCCGATGTCATATGTCAAATTTGATTTTTGACGGGGAATTCAGTAGCGTCACAGTTAAAACACATATTTAGGAGTCAACTTGACAAGTGGTTGCGTTTCGAATGACTTTTATAAATAAACTAAAAAATATATTGTATAAAAAAAAAGGTTTGCCCCGATTCACCTGGAAGTCCCTATACACCTCGTTTTACGGTAACTAAAGCTCGGAAATTGGGTGGACTTGAGAAGAAATCACAATTTTGTTATGTGGGGCACCGTCTTATTTTCTCATGTTTGAGAAATTGAAATGCCTGCCAGAAATTACACTAATTTCGTTTTACCATGTTCCGTTAAAGTGACTTCTAAAAAAGAAATAAAAATCAAAACTTCAAATCTTCCAAAAAAAGAACTTGCTTTCACAATGTGTTGCTGCATATTAACCTTTCCAAGTTTAAAGAGCATACAAATAATTGAATCAAATAATCGATGATATAATAAAACCTTTGTTTAGTTTTTCAGTGACGACTTGTTCATAACCCCATCTATTAGGCATGCAAAGTTACAATCCAACTATTCCGACGTTTAT
>NW_019422092.1:0-2070 GCF_000390285.2 Anoplophora glabripennis
GGGATTAATCAAGTGGTTTTGAAAAATATCTGCATATAGCCTTACTATGGTTTCTATTATTTGTTATGGTGATGATACAGGTTGACAATTGTAGTAACATTTTAAAAATACCTAGAGTTATGGAGTATACATTTACAGAATATTGTGATATAGTTATACAGGGTGTCTCATAATTAGCTGCCAACCCTGAACAGGCCGATTCTATGATCAAAACTAAGTAAAAAAGTTCATATGAACATGGGTCCGGAAATGCTTCCTAAGGGCACAGGGGAGGAATTGAAGAGGGAGGAATGGAAATCATTTTTTTGCAATATCTCTCAATCGCGTTAAAATAATAATAAAAAATTAAATTAAATAAAAATTAATCCTTTAAATGGAAAAGAGAGGAAAGGAAAATTATTATTGTTATTTTTTATTTACCCTGCTTGAATTTTCTGTACGACCATTATTTCCCGAGTAATTGATTGCCAAAGTCAAAAATGATTTTTTTTGCTTTGATCGACGATTACTCAGCAACAAATAATCCTACAAGGCTCTGTAACCGCTCAAATTGAAGAGAATTAAATCATCTAAAAGAGCTTTATGATGAAATTACCAAAAAAAATTTTTTAAGTTCATAGGCCTTTTTAAAGAAAGAAAACATTAACAATGTTTTTTTCCGTTGATTTTCTTATAATTACTCAAAAACTGCTGACGCTAAAAAATTTTAAACTGCTGGCCTGAGAACTCTAGACACATGAAGCTTCAATTTCCTTGTTTTTTATTCTCTCTACGACCATTTCCTTCCACGTTACAGCTCTTTGAAAATCACCCAAAATTATTGGGAAATTTCAAAACATTGAACGCCCCTGTAACTTTGAAACCAGAAATATTTGCATAACAAAAAGTCAAATTCAAAACAAACCTGTATATATATTTTTTATAGAAAACTTGTTGAGAACCGCTGACTATTAAAATAGAGTTATGATCTTTAGAATTAGGAATTTTCGTTACGTTTCTATACAGACGTGGTTATACAGTGGAATTTACTCGACTCTAACTCTTTCTCAATTTTTTTTTATTGCGATATTTCAGAACAGAAGGCAGGAAGCGACCTCCGAACTCCGTATATCTCGGGGGCGATCGGAACAGCTGGGGTCGGCCCGTAATAAATTCAGAACAATTGCTAAATTTTAAGGGCCCATATCTCGGTGACGGATAGTTCAACGTTCAACTGTTTCGTGTGTAAATACGCACAGTCTCGATCGGAGCGTTTATTTACGATTTGAATTGTAGATTCTCGGCTGGGATTCGTGAATCCGGTTACGTTATTGGTGGCGTGGGGTATACCAAATTATTTTAAAGACTTAAAATGTTTTTTTCGATCTCTTCTCTTTGGAGCAAAATAATAATAATAATAATAATAATATCTTGTGATGTACTTTCGAGGTTCGGTCTCAGACGCCGAACTAGTACAGTCACAGTCCGGTTCACTCGGTGGAGAAGTGTTTTCCAAGGTTCGGGAATATTACAAGACTTGGTATCAATAAAACTTTTATTTTCCAAAATAAATTGCAGTCTATAAACACATATAATATTAACAATAATACCCTACCCATATAAATAACAAAAACATCGGGATACCTATTGTCACGAAGGCAATACGGATGTCCTGACGGTGACAACGCCGAGTGTCGCGGAAAGACCTGCTAAACACCCGGAGTCGGCCGCGAGGTAGACGTCAGGTACCGCGGAAAGACCTGCTAAGTACCCGGAGTCGGAGTCCAGGTGTGTACCTTACCTTGAGCGCCGCGGAAGAGACCTGCTAAACGCTCTGGTTAGGACACCCAGAGGAGGGTTGAGTGCCGTGGAAAGACCTACTAAGCACTGCCTGGTGTAGGTGACTCCGTTGCTTTTATACAGAACGGCTGGTAGTGCCGTGTGCAACTTCAGCCGTTGAAACGGCGACTTCGTGGGCCGTGTGCAAAATCGCGGTGCGCCAAACAATTATAATACAGCGGGAGCAAAATAAAATAAGTTCATTACTAAAATATAAATGAAATCCCGAAAATAAAAAAAAGGTTCATTACA
>NW_019422092.1:3368-4312 GCF_000390285.2 Anoplophora glabripennis
ACCACCCGTACAATTTTCTTGAATTTCTCACTTGCATAAATAACTTTAAACACGTTTTAAAGTAGGTTGCCAAGTACTGGGAATACCAAAGGTATTTTTCAAAAAATTAGCCAGGACGTCCCAGTACATTTAGTGTAAATGACAGTTAACTTTGATCGGTTATAACTACGTAACTAATTGCCCAATATATCTGTTTTTTTTTTAAAGAAGCGTCTTTTCAATAACTTTTAAAACCTGCTTTAAAAAATTTGATTTGATTGAATATTCACAAAGTTATTCTAATTGTTTATAAGTACAAAAATTCGACCAATGTTTAAACATGCGCCAGAGCTCTCCTAATTGACGGATTCGAATTTTTCAAAAAGCGTTTGAAAGCTTGAGAGGCCTTCTATATGTGATTAAATTTTCAATTATCTAAGGGCTTTGGTTTTTGCTGTGCAAAATTTAGAAATTTTGCAAATTTTTTTTCAAAATCTGGATTGCAAAATTATTATGCAAAATCGATCCAACCGATTTTGATGAAATTTGCTATGATGATTCTACATAACATGAAGTTTTTCTTGAGCCAAGTATGAAGGTCCTATACCCAATTTAAAGACCTCAAAAAAAAATCCCTAAAAAGTAATGTTTTTTAATCCCATTTTTGGCGATTTTTTCAATTTTTACAATAATAATCATGATTCATTCGATTTGTAACTAGTCATATGTTGTGTCATATGTTGTAAAAAATTTAATTACAAACATTTTTTTCCTCTTCCAATTTCGCCTAAAATCAATTCTTGAAAAGATACATAATTGAACACGAAGAAAAATATGACATTTTTCGATTTTGATTAACATATTGTGCCACGAAAAGTTAAGCCCACGTTTTTTTTATGCGCATAGAAAAATTTTAATTTCTAGTGATATTTGAAAGCCAAAAAGCCAAAAATCTCCGTGGATAT
>NW_019422093.1:0-4295 GCF_000390285.2 Anoplophora glabripennis
GTCATGTTACAAATATTCTTAAGAATTTTAAAAAAATTAAAAACTAATTATGATTATTTAAAATAACAAATTTAGATTCAAAATATTATTTAGGTAGTAAATAATAATATTATGCTACCCGAGGAAAGCTCACTTGAACTAAACGTCGTAAAAATTAAATATTATACCTACACAGACTTAATTATTATTTTGCTACATGGGTGCATATTTAGGTATACCTAAATAATAGAATGGAAACCAGAGTTAATAAATATAACAGCACATCAGTATCGTTATCGTATCGTATGTGAACTAAAAATAATAAATGTTTTAAGAAGTAATAGGACCGACATCGTTTTCTAATGTGAAGGGGCCAGTTTACTTACCGATGACGTCGCACCAATAGCAACTCGTTCTACGACACGCCCCTACAGGATGTTCATCTCCAAATTTCAACGTACGATTTAGTAAATTTTCGAGTAGAATTTTTCACAAAAGATTTTATAATTAATAATTTTAAATAAGGCCATATTTAAATATGTGAACTAATATAAAAAATCCGGCATGTGCAAGAGGCCTATTGTCGACAAACGTCACAGGATTTTCTTTCTGTTATTCGGCCATCAAACGAGGAACAATTTTTGCAGCAACTCGATGCATGTTCAATTTTTCCTCAAAAATTTCATGGCACAACCCATTCGATATGCTAACTTCTTCTGCAATTTCTCTGATAGTCTATCGGCGATTTGCATACACCAGATCTTAGACTTTCTTAACGTGGGGGTCATCAGTTGAAGTCGAATCCGAGAACATGTGGTTACAGAGGGGGTTATGCGCAAGGCAATGCTGCAAACCGCATATCACTAAATATCTCCATTAGCGCCTAATTAAAAAAATTCGGTTATTTTCTGAACAGACCTCGTATAATAATATCAAATTGCATTGTTTGATCTTTCATATTTATGCTAGTAAATATTTGAACTAATTTAAACGCTTAGGAATTAGATTCACAGAAAAATCATTGGAACTCTTCTGCCCCTCTTACCTTGTTTAGTGGTTACGTTGTACTATTCAGTCTGTGTAAATATCTACTTTTTAGAACTCAGAAAGTGAATATTGAACCAAATTGTTTCATTCGTTCATTACATATATGTATAACTGATGATTCTATGCGTATTAGTTTTGTGTGTACAGAATTTGTAATGAGTAACATTCGTTAATACTAAGTAATAAAAAAGGCAATCAAGCATTTCCGTCTCCAAAGAGATCGATAATAGATAAATTAATTAATACGTTTTCAATTACCATCACTAATTTCTGACATTGACTTTCACTGGAATTGGTAAATAACTGGTACAAGGTCTTCAATCTTCGTGATATGCCTTAGGTTATATAATTCTGGTGGATATTTAAGCTTAAAATTTATAAAGATTGACATTCAAAATATAAATGGAATGTGTATTTTGCATTACATTTTGGCTAGTTGTTGTGTCTCTTTCAATTTTTTTAGTAATGATTTTTAGACAGATTGATCCATTTTCTAGAAATGAAATTTTCTAGAACTGAACTTTGAAAAAGTCAAAATGTATTTCGCCGTAATACGTCGACAATTTCAGCTTAACTTATGACCTTACATTGTATTGACGTGGGAGATAATTCTGTTTGAATATTTTATGATCTTAATAGGGTATTCGATTGCGTCGAACACAAGTTATTGATTTCTAAATCAACCGTTATAGAGACGTCTTTAAATTGAGTAGCCACATTTCTTCAAAGTGTACAACATGATGTGAATTTGCAGCATTTTGAGCAATAAGTAGTGAAAAATGTAAGATCAGAGTGNTCGGTTATTTTCTGAACAGACCTCGTATAATAATATCAAATTGCATTGTTTGATCTTTCATATTTATGCTAGTAAATATTTGAACTAATTTAAACGCTTAGGAATTAGATTCACAGAAAAATCATTGGAACTCTTCTGCCCCTCTTACCTTGTTTAGTGGTTACGTTGTACTATTCAGTCTGTGTAAATATCTACTTTTTAGAACTCAGAAAGTGAATATTGAACCAAATTGTTTCATTCGTTCATTACATATATGTATAACTGATGATTCTATGCGTATTAGTTTTGTGTGTACAGAATTTGTAATGAGTAACATTCGTTAATACTAAGTAATAAAAAAGGCAATCAAGCATTTCCGTCTCCAAAGAGATCGATAATAGATAAATTAATTAATACGTTTTCAATTACCATCACTAATTTCTGACATTGACTTTCACTGGAATTGGTAAATAACTGGTACAAGGTCTTCAATCTTCGTGATATGCCTTAGGTTATATAATTCTGGTGGATATTTAAGCTTAAAATTTATAAAGATTGACATTCAAAATATAAATGGAATGTGTATTTTGCATTACATTTTGGCTAGTTGTTGTGTCTCTTTCAATTTTTTTAGTAATGATTTTTAGACAGATTGATCCATTTTCTAGAAATGAAATTTTCTAGAACTGAACTTTGAAAAAGTCAAAATGTATTTCGCCGTAATACGTCGACAATTTCAGCTTAACTTATGACCTTACATTGTATTGACGTGGGAGATAATTCTGTTTGAATATTTTATGATCTTAATAGGGTATTCGATTGCGTCGAACACAAGTTATTGATTTCTAAATCAACCGTTATAGAGACGTCTTTAAATTGAGTAGCCACATTTCTTCAAAGTGTACAACATGATGTGAATTTGCAGCATTTTGAGCAATAAGTAGTGAAAAATGTAAGATCAGAGTGGTTAGAAGTAAATGTAGGAGTTCCCCAATAATCCATTTTGGGTCCTCTGCTTTTTCTTTTATACATAAATGATATTGGACACACGTCCCATTATTTATGCAGATATCATATCCGTAATAATTTCTAGCATATTGGGTGAATTAATTTATCAGAACTGAAAATATATCTCGACTTTGTCAGATGATTATTTTTCTCAAATAAAAAACATACTCTGCCAATTCTCTTTGCAGTAAAATTGTTAAATAAACAAAATTTAAAATTGTAATTGCACTGTTTCTTTCTTGCTAATAATCGATTGTTCCTAATTTCGTTTATCAGTGGAGTTGAAAAAAACTTTTAAACAATTTTTTTTATGTATTTTCAAATTTAAATGCCTTTTTGTTGAAAACAATTGGCTTTAGAGATATTAAAGGTATACCTTTTTTAAGCAGAAAAGGTGTGGCAAAAGATTTTTCCAGCCCAAAGTGAAATACACCGTGGCACAAACAAATTTTGGCAGTCTAAATTCGTCCTAATGGTAGCTTGTGATGCCCTCTAGAAGATACAACGAAATCGCCGATAAATTCGAATTTCTCATCCCAAAAAGTCCCCGGATACGAAATTTCACGAAATTAGCTCGAGCTAGTCGAAAGATATTAAAGAAAATGTAGACGTACTGTGTCTGGTGGAGCACTGTACAGACTCTTTAGAGACACCCTGTATAACTGTAGGTCAATAGGCAACATACCAAAAAATATAACTTATACCTTATAGGGTTGGAAACCATCTACAGACCAGGGTCCCACTTACCCCTTTAAATCGCACATTTTTCTCTTCAATATTTTTGCCTCAATTTTGTTACCGTGGGTTTTTGCGGTCGCTGATTACGAATCTGAGGTCCGAATCCGAAAATTCCCGAATCGGAAACGCTTTCAAAATTTGAAAAATCGGAAAATCGGCCTATTTTTAAAAATTCATTTCTCCGTCATTTTTTAAGTTGTAAAGTAGTGAAAGTAGTAAGTTGAGTAATAGTGAACAATTGCAATTAGAATTTCAAAATTCAAATTGCAATTGTGGAAAAACTAATGGTTCGACAGTGTCTGCTTTGTGCACACTTAAAGTACATATAATTCACTACTTTTGTACACAGGGTCAGCTCTACTACTTAAAAAATGCCGGAGTAATGAGTTTTTTAAAATACGCTAAATTTTCCGATTTTTCCGGGTTTTCTCCGTTTCCAATTATTCGATCGGATCAAACGACCTCTCGTTTTATTCGTATTTCCATTCTCTACAAATTGCTTCGTTAGTTTAGGTTTTATAAACAAAAAAACTAAAAAAAAAATGCGTTTTTTTTTTGTATTAAAATATTTATCAAAAATTAATTAATGGTAAATTGAAGTATAGGAAACACATAATCATACAGCGTGTCCCAAAAGTATGGAAACAGATTTAGGATTTTCTTCTGGCTATTCAAAGTTGACCCTAGATTTGACCTTGACCTTCAAGGTAAAGTTAATTTTTTCAAATGGGATGCCCTACTTTTGACC
>NW_019422094.1:0-4288 GCF_000390285.2 Anoplophora glabripennis
CTTTTATAGTAGGGTTTTTTCTACCTGTACTTGATAAATGTTGCATTGTTAATATTTCAATTGATGACGGGGAGATCGGTATCGCTTGAGCGTCAGTTGAAATGATGTTTATTGTGTATAAGTTTCATTAAATTATTAATGTTTCGTTCAGTTTTCATCGTTTCTTTGGTCTGGAAATGAAGAGTACGCGTCAAGATCATTAAACGCCTGTAAGAAGGCAACCGCTCTCTTACATACATTGCGGCGCACCCTTCTGAACGCTCAATCGCTATTTGTTTATAGCTTTAAATAAATAACAGTGGAAAAAACAAATTTTCACACTGCAATTGCTCATAATTTGTAGTATTTAACGTGAACTTTCAAACTCCGTCAGCAGAATTACAAAATACCGATTCAATCAAAAGTTATTAGCAATTGAAAATCGCAAAATTCGCATTTTTCGAGTTTTTAACGGCGTTTATCTCGAAAACTATGCTTTTAACAAAAAAATTGCAAGAGACATTTTCTACTTAAAATGGGTCAAAGAACAAGAAAGTATTTTATAATAAATTCTCAGTATTTTGCAAGTTTTTTAGTTAATAAAAAACTTGTCGACATCCGGGCAAACTTCTACCCAAAAAATTCGTGTTCTGCAGCTCAAAATACACCAAAAACACTTGGGTAACTCCGTCTAAATGAAGGAGGCAATATTACAAATGATATTTTGGTATGTCAGATACTTAAAAATGTTAATTATCAGATTGTTATCAAGTGAACGATTACGAACGGAATTGTTCAATAACTTTTGAGAAGCAGCAAAGGAAGTTATAAAACACACTAATGCATCAATTGGATAAGTTCCAAAAGAAGTTGATATGAGCTAGATATATAATTTTAGCCTTTTGCAACTCGTTTTCACATTTGTCAAACTCAAACCACTAATGTTGTGCTAAAGACAAATAAATAGCAAAAATAATAATTTCAAAACTGACTTGGCTACAGGAAATCTGAAATTACTAAAAATTTTTATTTTTGAAGAGGAAAAACAGTGAAAAAGACTGCAAATAAGTTCACATCACATATTCAATCATGTTGCAATGTCCCGTACACTATGCTCCAAATAAAAATTTTTCAAGAGTGGAAAAGTATCAGAAATGCTTGTTCCGAAATAATATAATTGAATCAATCACAGCCGTGCGCAAAAATGTAGTGGGGTAATGAGTTCTAGGGGGGATCCCTTTCCTCCGTTTGTGAGTTTCCTTTTTGGTTATAGGAAATTTGTTAAGATAAACAACAATGCTGTTTAAATATGTGTAAAATTCTACTCAAATAATTTCATTAAATGTTGAAAATCAAATTTTTATATAAAGGTAATCATACACTGTAAGTGAAAGCAATAACGGTACGGACTGAATTCATTGAGTGAAATTATCGAGTACATTTTCACTCAATATCGAGCATGTTGATCATTTACTTTCACTCAAATATAGGTACCCGTTAAATAAATTCTGCAGAAAATCGTCCTAATTATTGAGGTACCCCACCCAATTCTATGGTTGTCGTGCGTTGTCTTTGTCTATTCCCATCGTCCCCATTAGGTCCTCTCGTGGCGTGTAGTGCAGAACAAGTGTCATTAATCAGGTTATTTTGGTGAAAATTATGTTTAAATGCAGTGGTTTGATTACAACAATTAAAAACAATAATATATCGAGTCTCGATTAATATTTGGTTAAATATAAATACAAATACAATAATTGTTCTTATATGCTCATAATAAAGTAAAAATTCACTCACTGGCGAGTAACAAAAACTAAGATCTGAGTAAAACTGTATTAAAATTGTTATTATACTTAATTAATTAATTAAAATAGTGAAAATTTCACTCAACTGGTGTGGCCAGAAATTGATACATTATTGAGTGCGATGTGAATGAAATTTCACTCAATATTTTTTACAGTGCACTGAATTATGCGGATAGATCACCAATGCGGCCGAACGACATAAATTTCCTCGAGTAATAACTGCAGCAGGAGCCCAAGTAGACCGCACTAAATTAGATTCATTCATTGTTTTACAGAATCCGCATCGGGTCGTTCAATTGCTCACACCTAATTGCAACTGCTGCGGGAATAGATCGCTGTTATATAAGGAATCCGCTCACAGGTCATTTACTTTATCTTAAAGCCCAATTGAATAACTTCCACCTAATCTTTCTTACTTACGCACGATTAATTTTAGCGCCCGTTTTTTCCCTACGACTCCATTCTGGCTTGTTTGCGCCCGAGAAGACGACGAACAACAAATTATGCGGAATAAATTTAAATTACCCGATCCTTTCGTCTCAAATCTGAAGGGTATTATTCGCGGGCCTTTAAATATATCCTAAGTATTCTTGGCGTTATCGTCTGCCTCTTTTATTCCGCCAGCGGCCGCCGCTTGATGAGATTGTTTTTTCTTTAAGTTGATGATTCTATTCAAGTCCTCTGGAGGTGATCGAAAAAAGTTCTCGGCGCAGAAACGAACTTTTAAAAAAGATTATGAAGTATTTTCTAAGGCGGGTTAAATTGTAAAGAGATGTTCTAGACAACTTACACTNAAATAGATACCGGCCTTTATGCGATAAATTTCCTCGAGTAATAACTGCAGCAGGAGCCCAAGTAGACCGCACTAAATTAGATTCATTCATTGTTTTACAGAATCCGCATCGGGTCGTTCAATTGCTCACACCTAATTGCAACTGCTGCGGGAATAGATCGCTGTTATATAAGGAATCCGCTCACAGGTCATTTACTTTATCTTAAAGCCCAATTGAATAACTTCCACCTAATCTTTCTTACTTACGCACGATTAATTTTAGCGCCCGTTTTTTCCCTACGACTCCATTCTGGCTTGTTTGCGCCCGAGAAGACGACGAACAACAAATTATGCGGAATAAATTTAAATTACCCGATCCTTTCGTCTCAAATCTGAAGGGTATTATTCGCGGGCCTTTAAATATATCCTAAGTATTCTTGGCGTTATCGTCTGCCTCTTTTATTCCGCCAGCGGCCGCCGCTTGATGAGATTGTTTTTTCTTTAAGTTGATGATTCTATTCAAGTCCTCTGGAGGTGATCGAAAAAAGTTCTCGGCGCAGAAACGAACTTTTAAAAAAGATTATGAAGTATTTTCTAAGGCGGGTTAAATTGTAAAGAGATGTTCTAGACAACTTACACTTTAAACATTTTTTTAATGACCCTATCCGTCAAAAAACAGTTGCTTGTTATAAAATTTTCCATCCATTAAAATGCATATTTTATGCCAGAATTTTAATAGTTTTGATTAAACAAAATATATAATCTATTAGCTTTGGTGGAACGACTTTCCAATACTTAAAAGCACAGCATATAGACAAGGCGAAAACCTCGCATTCGTGGCAGAAATTTTCCGACTCGATTTTTTTTGCATATTCAGATTGGTGAGATGTTCCTTAACATGAATCAAGATGATGCCGGCCGGAAATCTGGTGCCTATTTGTTTAAACAAACTTTTTTTTATCAAATTGTAAAAATTGGTTTTTTCACTCCGGCATAGGGCATAGGAACTTTTTTGTTTATAATATGCCAAAAAACCTAAAAAAAAACCGGAATGATAAAACCAATTTTTACAAGTTGTTTAAAAAAGTTTGTTTAAACAAATAGGCACCAGATTTCCGGCCGGCATCATCTTGATTCATGTTAAGGAACATGGAACGAATCTGAATATGGAAAAAAATCGAGTCGGAAAATTTCTCCCACGAATGCGAAGTTTTCGCCTTGTCTAATACTGTTTAAATATAACTGTTATTGCTAAATTATTATATATTTTTTAATGAGATGTTAAAATTTAATTGTTCTACTTTGTTTCGTCTTTCAGAAAGGCAAATTAGGTCGAACCTCACTTCTCTGTACACTGCAAAAATAATTACACTCAAATTCACTCGACTACTCAATAATGTATCAATTTCTGTCCACACTAGATTAAGTGAAATTTTCACTCTATTAGTATGAGTACAACTAAAATTTTATGAGTGAAACTATTGGAACAGAAGTGAGTGAATTTTACTCTAATCCGAGTTTCTGCTAACTATCAAGTGAGTGACTTTTGACTTTATTCTGAATATGTAAAATCAATTAAATTAAATTTAACTATTATTGAGTAATCTTTTAATCTGTATATATTCTTTAACTTGTAAATCTTGAGTTGCTTCTTTATATGGTTATCACTGATCTTCAGGGCTTGCGATTTTTTCCCAAGCAGGTTTTTGCAAATTATTGTTGAATTTATAACAAC
>NW_019422095.1:0-4318 GCF_000390285.2 Anoplophora glabripennis
GTTTTTAAAATTTTATCGTGTAAACCACTAAATATTTTCAATTCAGTGCTGTACATATTAAAAAAAATAATAAAAAAGTGAATTTTCCTAGACCAGATTCGAACCCGGGACCCGCGGTTGGAAGGGAATGAGCATCTACACTGAGCCATCAGTGACTTCGTTTGGGCATGTCGTATGTCTATTTCTTAACATACCATATTTTTCGAAACATTTCATAAATCTAAGTAGCTTTTAAAACAAAACAAATTTAACTCAAACCTGTCAACATTATTGTTTGTATACATAGATTTCTCAGTGTTTTGATATTTTGTGTTAAATTGTGTTAAAAAACGAACTAAAAACAAAAAAAACTTCAACAAAAATATTTAGTAGTCGTGGATAAAGTATAGTATTCTACTCCCGTATAATGGGTATTATTCACTCGGTGATTTAGGCCACTCGCCTGCGGCTCGTGGCCGTAAACTTCACCTCGTGAATAATACCCATCATTATACGCTCGTTGAATAATATACTATTATTTTAGAGACTGACACAAAATAACAGAATCACGTGATGTCAGAAAATTTTAGTACACGTTTTAATAAAGTTTCTATTCCGTTCTAGGTTCAGAAACCCCTGGACGGTATGGGCTATTATAGCTAGTAAAATTGTTTGTGAACATTTTAACACTGCCTGCATTTTATAAAAAAATAGCATTTATTGAAATGTTCTAGTTAATTTACAATAAATGATAATAAAATACGCAAAAGCAAAAATTTGGAGTGTACTAATGCACTAACTAGGTTACTGGTTATTGAACTGCAGGGTACTCGGGTTGACATTCGAAAACAGTCGAGGCTGATTCCGCAAAGATCCTATAGTGGCCTTCGCAGTGAACTTAGAAATATCGTTTTCTTGAAAAATACCCAGCTTGGGATGGTGGCCATTTCCGAACGGTTATAAACCTGTAACTGATTTTGATTAATGATTACGTTTTGACTTCCCTTAATTTTGAATTAATATTATTTGGAAATGTTTAAATTTCTAAAAATTCGGAACTGAGTTGAAAATTTATCTATTAGCATCGCATGCAACGGGTGATGGTGCTTGGTGGCAATCAGAGCTTCGTAGGGGAACTTTTACATTGGAAACTGGAGTGAATTTTACACAATTTATAAATAAAGTAAATCGTACAAAATTACTTCATATAATTTTACCAAAATTTTGGTATGTGTCGCAACAATAAATTCGTAAGAGTTGCGCGAGAAATATATATTTTCAGGTCACACATAATACTTATAAGCGGTAATCCACAGCAGTGTACCTTTTTATTTCACGACAATCCTCGAGGACGCTCCGCGGCCCCAAACGGCCCTCCGGGGCTGTGATGTAATAACGTTAAGGCGTCGCGCTATCCTGAAATATGCCCGGGTTCTCGCCGCCGCCGCCGCCGTTATGCGATGCACATAGAGCAGATTTAGCAAATTGCGGGGAAATTTTTAAAGTGTACGAGCCGCGAAGTGTATCACGTTTAGCCACCTCTGGTCGTATTACGGCGCATTGTGTGGTGAATATAACTTTTACTTGAATAAATTGTCGCCCCAGATGTTCAGGAGGGTCCTGCATTATTCGTGACATTGTACCTGGGGAAAAAACAATAAATGGTATGAGGTGTTTATTTGGATTTTTTTTAAGAATGAGTATGTTGTCATTACAAATATGACAAAACAAACAATAAATGATTAAATTAGTAAACACAACACAAGAAAAAATTGTAAATTTTCTATTAAATTAAACTAAATGAAAAATTTACAATATTTGGAAATTTTGCTTAATACAGAAAATTACTAACCTTATTTTACAAAATATATTAAGAACTTCGGGAGTTGAGAGGGAGTGACAAGTATAGGCTGTTTCAAACTCGTTTCTCATTACAGGGATCTCAGAAACGGTAAGAGGTACGAAGTAGCTTAAATGGGGGCAAAGTTGCGTAATCAGGGGACCAACATTATGGTTTTAAAAAATCAAGGCTAACACGACTAGTTTTCGGAATATTAAAAAAAAAAAATGAAATTTTGGAAGTCTGTTTTTGTTTCATTTCAGCCTTGTTTGAGGTGATATTGAAAAAAGAAGACCACTTTCTCATAGCCACTTTTTGTCCTCTGTCGAATGGCATAATCAATTTTTATATTTAACGTTTCGTTTCTCCATGAAAATCATTAACTTAATTTTTTTAAATACGACCCTGGAAAATTTATTACATTTTTCGCAAGCCTTTGTGACCCTCAATCTGTACTGCCTCAACCCGAACCGGATTCAGACGTTTTGTCTCGAAAAATTCAATTTCAATGTATTTGTTCCTTTATCTATTTTTTTAGATTTCTATTTTTCATGAATGATCGTACACTCTAAGGGTCGTTAGGCCCTTTGAAATCCATCTAGTTATTTAAACTATTATCACCATGCATTAAAATGAAACATTATTAGAGTTTTGTTCCCTTGTCCATAGTTATTTCTAGGCATCTCGAGTGCTCAAAATTCAAACAAATTCTGATCTATTTTTTTCAGGATATCATATAAATACATCTGACATGCTCTTTCACAGTTGCGGTTACAAATATAATAAATTCCGATAATATTACGCTGATCTTCATTTTCAACCTTTGCCAAAACGAAAATGTTTTTGAACATTTACTTAATTTTTTTAAAGAATAATATTCAGTTGCCGTTTTGGTTGTTCATATGCATTTTTAAGAATTAATTTATCATAATAAAATTAAAATTGTAATAATGTTTTAATTTTGACGCAATAACTTATTGAGTTATGTATGACCAAGTGATGGTAATAGTTNTACATGTATTTCCTCTTCATGTAAGACAGAACCTCTACCTTCAATTATATGGAGCACTTATTCATAATGCGGTAATAGTAGGTACGTCATTGGTTGAATGAGTATTTCCCGAGAAAGTGGATAGATCGCAACAGTCCGTTAGCTGAGTGGCCGTCAAGAGCTGCAGACTTGACGCCACTTGATTTTTATGTAATAAACAAACATGTAGACAAATAACACCACATCAGTTGAGGAGAGTTATTAGAAATAAGATGAGACGAATTGAACAGTGCATACCAAATTATGTGGACTAACAGAAAACAGTAATATTTAAATATTATTTTGTTGTGAAACTCATTTCTGGTATAATGAAAAATATATATAATTTGCTTGTCCTATTGTGAGCACCCTGTATGAGTGAAATCAATGAAACTGCATGGATATACTTTCGGTTAATACAATTATGAAAAATATCTTGAAAATATTTTCCACTCTTAATACAGGATACTCTGCAATACGTAGAATTTTTCGAAGTTTGCACCTATTTTATGAACACCCTGTACAAGCTATAATAATGAAATTTTGTATTTAAAGTTTTGAGGTGTGATCAAATCGAAATTGCTATCCATTTCTTTCTTAAAAAAATGCCTAATATATTTTTTAATTTTTGAGGGTCTTTTCTTAATGATTGTAGGCCGTAGAAAAGATCACATGTCAAAAAATATAATATCAAAGAGTAGGCCTTTTTCCTAAATACGGAGGTGTCGCGACTTTAAGTGAAACACACTGTACATAGATTCGCGCATTACAGTATTTTGTCGGTTTATGAAGGGATCACCAATCCTAGTAATTCAGTATACGCCATTTCATCCATTCTCATATAATTACGCCAATCGTCGGGATCTTCTCTCAAATCCTACATTAAATTTATATGTGAATGTATATTTCTGTTCAGAAGCCATTTTTTGACCATTTTGAACGATGACGTCTATTTATTTATTTTCTTTACTAATATAAAATAGAAAGAGGCTAATACCAAAAATTCTTCGCTTGGATACATATTGCTGAGAAACGTACTGATTGCTGCCTGCAGTGTCTGCAGCCTGCACGGTCTTACCTGCATCGTGTGGCCACAATATAGTATTCCGTGTTTATTGCGCAAACCATACCGTGCAGGCAAGTCGCTGTCGTGTAGCCGCCGCAGTAGTGTGACTAGCACTAGATTTTTAGGACTGTGGTCCCTGTTTAGGCCCTGCAAGTGGCCTAGCCTAGAGAACTTCTTGAGCAGGATGGCTCGAATAAGGCCTTTTAACTCGGATTTGTAAAACTTTTATATAGAAATTTGTATTTATTTAAAAATTATTTGTTGGTCAGATAAATAATAATGTCTATGGGATTCAGAATTATATAATACAAGTAATAATTTCTTCGAGAACTACGGACATAAACGTATAAATGTCTAGTACGCACTCTGGGCGCGAATCCATCTCCGCTTAAAGTACTGCAGA
>NW_019422096.1:0-4281 GCF_000390285.2 Anoplophora glabripennis
TCAATTTTCATTTAACCTGAAAGCTTAAAAATAAGATTAAAGAATGTTACACGTCTCAAGTCAATTAAATTCTGATAAAAAGGAGGGGGGACGTATTGATTAAAGTTATGTAACCGGCTAAACCTCTGTTTAATGCTCGAGTTACTTTTAAACAAAGAGTGACATGTTTTATTTTTATATGCATTATGACTAAAACAATGCGATAAAACGAATGTGATACAAAATAAAATATTACACAGTCAAACTAAGAACAGTTGCTCAGTCATAAAAGAGGATATTTCAACTTTTCAATAAATAAATAGCGTGCGTTCAAAGTAGCATGACATGTAGCGCTCTAACTGTGCTACATAACGTGTTATATCACTACAATTGACTTTTGTAATAGGTTGTCTTTCATTCTTGGAAGTGCCAGTAAGTATTTGACACATTTGCTGCCTGTCCTAATAACTTTGACCTTTTAATATTATTTCTCACAAAATTGACATCTTATTCTTGAGTTTTGAAATATTTTGTTGAAGTAGCCAATACGTACACATACGAAAAAGTCAGTGCAGTGAGTGATATAGGATGTACCTAAAAATCAGAATATACGATCAGAAAAACAACTGTATCTCCATTTAAAAAGATATGCCCGCAAAAACGATTTTTCTAAGAAAAAGTACTCACTACTATTTTGCAGAAAATGATATAGGAATATGTGAAATATTTCGGAAATAGTCATTCGTTTGTTTATCTTGCGATTTGATCGGAAATTAATTTCACTTGTATTTATTTTCAACAAATTTTTTTAATTACGAATTTGTCAGTACCACAATTTTGTAGCTTTTATTTCGAAATAAACTATAAAATCGTATACTCTGTTTCGAAATTTTTAAATTTAGAAAACAATTATCGTTTAAAAAAAAGACATCTATTTTCAGAGCACACTTCGAAATTGTGGAACTGTGACTATCTTGAACATGAAAACTTTTATTTTGTTGATTATTGTTTGGCTTGTAAAGTGTCAAAAGTACCACATATTATACAGAATGTTCGGAAAAATAAATTTGGGAGAATTCTGTTATATATATGGTTACCACAACACCATCTTCCTTGCTCTCCCACCATTCCAGGATTCAATTGAAATTTCTTTAAAGTGAAATCAAAAGTGAAGAATTTATCTTAAATATAGAGGGTGTACCGGATGCTGATGGCCAAACTTCAGGGGGTTATTATACAAGTAATTTTCAACAAAAAAGTATTATAAGATTTTTTTGGAAAGTTAATAGTTGCTCTTTTATTTAAGATTTTTTGATTTCAAAAAATTTTGTGCCTTTTTTCATAAAAACAAAAATATCTCTGTTATTCTTACAGCCACATCAAATTTAGACATACCATCGGAAAGAGCGTTAAATTTACTACAAGACGAGCATATATGAGTGCTTAAAAAATCTTCTATACCAGGTGCTGTAAAAAGTTAAACGTAATAATTGTGAAATGAGCAAAATTAGTGGTATCTCCTTATTGGCGGCAACACCAAAAATTTGTTAATGAGGACGTGTTTTTTCTTCAGCAAAAACTATTGTATTTAGTAAGCTCTTCAACGATATATCAACTTTTGAGTTTGCTATATTTTTTTGGCAACAATATCAAGGGCAAAGGTAATAACACCGTAAAAATCGAAAATACACAAACTTTATAATACTTTATTTTAAGACTGTTTTTTTAAATTAAAGTAACAAAATTGTTGAAAAAATTATTTATAACTTAGTAACATATTTAGAATGACTTAATAATTTTCGATATAATCTCCCCCTTGACGGATACATAAAGCGCACCTTCTCCGTACGGAAGCAACTGTGCGACGCACTTCTCCATTTTGCTGTCGAAGTAGCTCCCAACAAGCAAAAATCCTTTGTTCGAGCTGTTCTCGAGTTTCAATTGGTACTTCATATACCAAAGATTTTAATCTACCCCACCAAAAGAAGTATAACGGAGTTAGATCAGGACTTCGAGGAGGCCACCTAACTGTACCAAAGAGTCCTATCCATCTATCTACACAATGCTCGTTTAGCCATGCCCGAATCTCCCTGCTGTTATGTGCAGAGCAACCATCCATTTGAAGCCAGGAATTAATCTGAAAATTTAAGGAACCTCTTCTAATATATTATATGCAGTTCATTCTGAAAAAGATTAAGAAATGCCTCTGCATTTAATGTATTTTCTAGTATAATTGGTCTAAGAACGTAATTTCCAATTATACCCATCCATACGTTAACTTTGATTCTGTATTGATTATTGGAGGGCCTGACAGCATGAGGATTCACAGGTGCCCACGTATGGTCATTATGACAATTAAATATGCCATCTCTGGTAAATGTTGATTCGTCAGTCCAAATTATATGCTTGTAAAATTGCGGATCTCTATTAGTTAGACTAAAATAAAAATAATGTATTATAAAGTTTGTGTATTTTCGATTTTTACGGTTTTATTATTTTTGCCCTTGATATTGTTGCCAAAAAAAAAATAGCAAACTCAAAAATTGATATATCGTTGAAGAGCTTACTAAATACAGTAGTTTTTGCTGAAGAAAAAACACGTCCTCATTAACAAATTTTTGGCGTTACCACCAATAAGGAGATACCACTAATTTTGCTCATTTCACAATTTTTGTTTGGCCATCAGCATCCGTTACACCCTGTATATCTTTTATTTTTCTTCAAGAAATCTTCTCTTCATTCTATATACAGGGTGTTCTGAAAGTCCGTTAGGATACTCCAGGAGATGATTCTAAGGATTAAAATAATAGCAGTATGTAATAAAAATTTTTTTTGAATTGTCAACTGTTTACAAGTTACAGCTTGTCAATTTTTTTTTAATTTTGCTATTTAAATAACTTATTTAGTTCAAGTTCGATTAGTCTCTCATTTGGCACAACCACTAAGTAGATGAAGCTCTATCGGACCAGTTATCTATAAAGTTTCATTATGCGCCGCTAGAGGGCGCTTTACGTAAAACTCAAAATTTATTTTGTTCATAACTTTTTTCTCTTGCTAGACATCACAGAAATTTAAACATTATTGGAATGACAAACAATATCAGAAAAAATTATGTACATACTCTATGCAAGTCGATAAATGTAATACGATTCCTTTTAAATTGATTTCTTTATATATTTTTATTTTTTATGTAGTTTATTTACAATTTTACAATTCGCGACTGACTTTTTCCAATCTTTTCGTTTTCCTCCGAATTGTTTTTCTGTACCGAATCTATTTTCATTCAATTTCACTTAAAATCTTAAAATCTAATGCCTCATGCTCTAACTGATAATAAAAAAGACCTCTGTGTTTGAAACATTTAAAGATTCCGAGTTTATTCGCCAATAATGTACAAAGTTCACTTTACCTCTCTGTATCGGCCAATTTATTCTCTATATTTTATATGAGGGTGCGTTCGGCGCCCCTTTACAACGCTTTGCTTCGCACTATAAAAACCCGGCAATAAACGAAAAAGCATGTGCATTGCCGTAAAATCCCTCCTTTAAAATAATAACGGGTAAAAACGTTGCTGTAATGGATTTCCGAGGTAAATATTATATTATATACTAATACGCTACAAAGCTCGTAAATGTAAATTGCAGCTAAAATAAACTTCAGTAGAGGCGGATAAATGTTTTATATTATTTTGATTATTTGAGTTTTATACAATTTTTTTTATTCTCACAAGCAAAAAATTGGTAATTTTTGCAGCTAAAAATTTTACACCGTAAAAAAATTGGGTTATTGAAATCAACACCATTTTTTGTTAAAATAAGTCGTCACAAAATTGTGTTGAAATAATATTTTGAGATTGTTAAATTATGTGTGTCATATTGGTATACTACACCTAATAGTAACTAAAATTAATTCTCGATTACTACATAATCGTATTTATGGTCTGACAGCAGAGTCCAAACTGTGCTCGGTATCTGTACACAACTTCCCTCACTCAGAAATGCGTAATATTAATAACAAATAGAGTAAGTTTTGCACAGGATGTTCTCATTCTCACATATTTTAGTCCTTTTAACAAAAAATTAATTAGTTCACTTATTTGTTAAATTCTAACGTTCACTCAAAATTCAACATCGAGATAATTTCACTTATAAAAAATCTTGAATTTACGCTATTTTTTACTATTAAATTTATGGAAAAAAAACTTTTATTTGTTTTTTTTTTACTTAAGTCGGTAAAATTCCCTAATAGGTACATAAAAAAATTACAATGAAAATTCCCCAAAACATGGTAAATTCTACTTAA
>NW_019422097.1:0-1932 GCF_000390285.2 Anoplophora glabripennis
CAAAAGTTGTATACATCCCCAATCAGTCGCTGTATTTTCTTTCGCAAATCTAGAATACTTACTGAGTGCTCTGGCGCACAATTTGTTTCCATGAGCTTTAATTTAAAAAAAAAAGTTTTTTAGCATAGGTATTAGAAAAAAAAATGTAAGAATTTATTTTTATTTTTTTTTCGATATTAAACATTTTTAGATGAAAAAAAAGGAATTATTGAAAAAAAACGTTTTCAGTTTAAGAAAAGAAAAAATGCAAATTTGTCTTCTAATTGATTTTTAGCAAAGATGACAATTTCAATCATTCGAATTCTAAATTAGTAATACATTTACAATGTAACTGTAATGTGAGATTGTTATTCAAAATTTTAATGGCTAATTCGTTGAGTGATAGTTAAATTAAACGGCGATGACGTTGCAAACTAAACATAGTCAAGAGTTTACCTTATTACTTAATTGCTGATTTGAATTATATTCACATCAAAACATCATTTAATTTCAACGTAATATGTATCAAAAACACGCGTCTGAACTTGCTATGATAATGTTAAATACGCACTTTTAATGTTTTATTCGGTAAAAAACTAAATTCCTTTACATGAATAATTTAAATAAAAAATATATTTCTTTATTCTTTCGATATAAATGTAGCAACAATTAAAGTATCATTATAACCGCAATTTGCAAATATGACGTAGTATTTATTTTTTTAATATTCCTTGACGCAATTATATTAACAAACACAAAAGTTTGAAAGCTAGCAAAATAATTGGCACAACACCATCTAATACCCAAAGACGAAAAGAGAGTCAACTTAATTGACCTACTGATCAGTTTTAGAGAAACTGTTCAAATTTAGAGCTGTACGTAAAAAGGAATTTTCCATTGCCTTTTGTAGTTTACTGTTGTTTTCCCTTGACGACAACAATGGACATTGGCATTCCAAATATTTAAAAATAACACTTTAATTGATATCGTAAATACAATTGAAAGCACTTACCTTGCAAGGTCAAAATTTTGGTTATGTAACGTAGAATTATACAATGCTATTTTTTAAAAACCTGACATGGGCCCACTTTTTTATTTAAAGTGATAGACCACTACTTTCAAATGCAAAGTTGTAGGAAATAATTTGATTACAAATAATTCTTTCCGGTGTTGCCAGATTTCTGCAGTAGCTTCTAAAACTATATTTTTTTTAATGGCAACACCGTATTTTTTTAACATAATTTGACAAACGTTCAAATTCTAAATAGAAAATGTTATGTCACAATTCTTTATTAGAGTAGCCGTTTTAGAACAATCAGCAAAAACAACGAAAATAATATGTAGTCGGCAGGAACCAAATGAAGTTAACATGGCAATTAATAGTAGGTCTTGGAAATTAAATAAAAAGGAAGCCATCATTATAGCACTGTCATTTGTCAGAAGCTGTTGTATTTGAATGTGTATAAAAAATAACGATTTAATTCAGTTGCTAAGATGAATCAGTTCCACATTCAATCCACAAGAGAAAGTTGAATTAATTTTTAATTCCACTCAAGACATCCCGATACGCCTCTTCCAAATCCAGAGTTTTTTAAAAATAAGTTATTGTTAGTAAAACTAAAAACAACTGATAGTTTGTGCCCAAGGATCTGCAAAAGGCTGAAAATTATATTCGCAACTTAATTATACCATAATTTTTATACATATTCAAATACAACAGCTGTCAAATACCACAATGACAGCACAATAATGATGGCTCCTCTCAAACAACACAATTTTTGTTTAATATGCAAGGCCTACAATTGCTATGTTAGCTTCTTTTAGTTCCTGCCGATTGCAGATTATTTTCGTTGTTTTTGTTGATTGTTCTAAAACGGCTACTTCAATAAAGAAATGTGACATAACATTTTTTATTCAGAATTTCATGGTTTGTCAAATTATGTTAAAAAAATA
>NW_019422097.1:3970-4281 GCF_000390285.2 Anoplophora glabripennis
ACACAACGGCTCGAACAACATTATTAATTTATTTATTTACACGCGACAGCGTACCGAGATTCAGGGAATGCGCGCTCCATAGCAAAATTTGGAAAAACTTTGTCCATTATTAAATTTAATTAACTAGCCCGAGACTCTAAAGCTAAGTCGACTGGTCAATGTGGAACATAAGGAAGAACTGACTTTTTCGAGGTCTTTCCCGAATTCGACATCTCGCTTCGACACGCCCATTTTTTGGGTCCAGAAGTTTCTGTTCTTATCTTATTGGCGGGAACCCTGAATGTCGGGACGCTTTGGCATAACTATGCCAT
>NW_019422098.1:0-4291 GCF_000390285.2 Anoplophora glabripennis
GGGTAGACGACGGATGGGGCCCACCTACGAAGGCTGTCCAGGCCTACACGAGATGAGGCAGGATAAAAAGAGATAATCCCCCTCGATCCCAAATCATTGAGGCCAATTTCTAGCCATGGAATAATGGCGCGCATTCTGGATCTCTCTAGTATTTACAAAACATGTGACCGTCGAGCATAGGCAACCAACAATTTACGCATGGAGACTATTCTCCATGAATTTACGGTTGGTTATATCAAACGAAAATCCCTAAACTTCACCCCACGTCTTGTTTAAAAAAACCTAACCTAATCTGTCAGTCCTGTTACCTGTCAGTCACTATATAATGTTTTGTGTTGCTACCAGTGTCTCTGGACTGCGTGACAACTCAGTTTAATTTTTTTTTATGAAGTATTAAGAAAAGCGCATATACAGAGAACCTCGAAGCAAAGTGGAATTAAATGTCTACTCTAGTCAGTATTTTTTTTTCACGTTTCAGACACTGTACATGTGTTACGACTGTTCGTTCACAAGAAAATCAACTTTATGACTAGATGTTTCCATTATCTTTAAAATGATCAAATTTTACTAATTGGATTACTCCAAAATAATTCTAGTATATTATATCGGTAGCCGAATATGGCAGCTTTACAAGATTTACAAACACAAAAATCATACAAGTACCTACATGAAGTTGAAACTCTTGCCCAAGAAATTTTAACTGCCAAAGAAACTAAAATGCAGATAGCAAATGCCCAAAATAAGTTCAGAGAGGCATTACGAGCTATAGAAAGTACTGAAGAGAGAAGAACGTGGATCCAAATGGGAACTGTTTATATCGAAAGGCCTTCATCCGAATGTAAAAATATTTTAAGAAGTGGTTAGTACAACAGTAAATGTTTTTGATCTTAAAAAAACTGTTTATATTTTAGAGATTGCCAAAGCAGAAGAGGATCTTGATAATTTGCACAAAAAGATAAAGGAAATGGTTTATAAGCTCCGGGATCTTGAACATGAACCTCGATTAGAAGGTTTTACGTTGAAACCTATATCTGTTGCTGAAGCAAAAGCACTTCATAAGGGGTTTGGATTGATAGACTGAAAGCTAGAATGGTTTACGTGTAACTAGAGCACTTTAGAGAAAATACAACCATTTTTCTTAAGCATGGTTTTAAAAAGGCACCATTGATAAATCGAAAGAAGTGTGCATGAGAAAGCGGAGAAGATATTGTACTTATAACAAAATAAAAAATTACCTTTAAATATTTCATGAAAATTAGTGTTTTTATTATTTTATCTCTTATATGAGGTATTATCTGAGTTCTAACAACAGATTAGTATTACTCACGTCAATTAAATTTTGAGTTGGGAGATAACATTCCTGGATGTTTAGTAGATAATATAAATAACTAATTCTATTTTGGCAACACTGCAATAAATTGTAGAAGAATTATTTATTGTTTTTTTTAGCAGTCTAGATAATATACAATGCATTTTGTATTATAAAAAATATATGTTTTATTTACATGCAATACATAACCTTAAAATGAATACCTTGCACAACAATATTGATTTGTATAAAAGTATCAGCTATAATTGACAAATGGTTTTTATTGTATACAATGCCTAGGAAAACTGCCGCAGGCTTTGTTATATTCCGTAGAATTTGCGGAAAAATAGAATATCTATTATTACAAACGTCATACGGTATACATCACTGGACACCACCAAAAGGTAAGTAGTGTATCTATCTAATCTACGCACTGTATTATAGGAGACAATTTTGAATTGCTAAATGGGAATTTTAAGGACATGTGGATCCAGGAGAAACAGAAATGATAACGGCTCTCCGTGAAACTCAAGAGGAATCAGGACTCTTAAAGGGTGATATCAAAATATATGAAAATTGCAAAAAAGTTTTGAATTATGAAGTTAGTGGTGTTCCAAAGATTGTGATATATTGGTTGGCTGAATTAATAAATCCAAATGCCAAAGTTAAATTATCAGATGAACATCAAGACTACAAGTGGTTGAATATCGAGGAAGCATGCAAATATTCTGAATATAAAGATATGCAGGAAGTTTTGGCAGAATTTGATAGCTTCATCAATAAGGAGTGTGTTTCCTGAATTTATTGCATTTTTTATTTGTATTATAAATTTGCATAAGAAAANATTTTTATTGTATTTTTCGGTAATCAATTGTGTATAGATAATAAAACGGCGTCAACATTCCTTTTTTTTTGATTCCTGATTTCCTGATGTAATCTAAATTTCTCATACCTTGGCTACGGCTATTGCAGGTTCATTCCTAGATTAGAGACATAAAACATATAATAGAGGTTCATTATTGGTTGTATAATAATAATAATATAATCAAGATGTAGGTTGTTTGTAGGTTCATTAGCATATTTCTTTAAAATTGCAACGCAAAAAGAATTTCGACTTTACGTCTGTTCTATAAGGATTAAGCAATCTATTTAGCAAGAAATTAATTCATGGAATTGAAATAAATATAGGTTATTTTTTGTTGCCCGTTAAAAAAAGACGTGACTCAGACAGGTTGTACTTGGCAACATAGCAAAAATCCTGACATCTGCAGGGCTCGGTTAAGAACAGCTGTCAAATTTGTTGTCATTGGAAAACTCATTATTTTTTTTGGTGACTAATAGCAATAGCGTAGTGTTCTAGTGAATTGTACTAATAACAAAAAAAAAATGAGTTTTTTCGGAAAACTTTTTGGTGGCAAAAAAGAGGATGAGGGGCCCACCACTGGAGAAGCTATACAGAAGCTTAGGGAAACAGAAGATATGTTGCTGAAAAAGCAAGATTTTCTGGAAAAGAAGATAGATGAGTACATGTTACTAGCTAAGAAAAATGCCTCTAAAAACAAAAGGGGTAAGTAATACAGGCTAAAAATTGTTTCCCTATCACAATTTGTCGAGTTTGTGACATAAAACAAATCGAGTCTTTGGTATACCAATCATGTGGTTTTAGTTGCGCTTCAAGCCCTTAAAAAGAAGAAAAGGCTAGAAAAAAATTTGCAACAAATAGATGGAACGCTTACGACGATCGAGATGCAAAGAGAAGCTCTAGAAGGAGCTAACACAAATACGGCCGTATTAAACTCTATGAAAAATGCTGCAGAAGCACTGAAAACAGCTCACAAAGACTTGTATGTAGTTCTAAAGTTATCAAAATCAATGTTATTTTATAAAAATTTTGAATACGAAATTGTCTATAACCTCCATATTAAATCAAAGTTAAAACTCTTATCTGTTTAACTATAAAAATTATGACCAGAAAGTAAGATTAGATTAAGATAAACATTATTTAAATGATGGGAGATGATGGTGTTCACTGATGTATATTTTAGGGATGTGGATAACGTTCACGATATCATGGATGATATTGCTGAACAGCACGACTTAGCTAACGAAATTTCAAATGCAATAAGCAACCCTGTAGGATTTGCTGACGATTTAGATGAAGAAGAACTGGAAAAGGAGTTGGAAGAGCTGGAACAGGAAGGTCTGGAAGAAGATTTGCTTAAAGTGCCTGGCCCTACAGAACTGCCAGCCGTGCCAACAGGAGCTATCGCCAAACCAGTCAAGCCAACGGCTAGTGAGTATATTCAGTATAATTACGTATTGCATCGTGAGTTACTTGTTCCATTTGAAGAAATGTTTTAACGAATCATCACTCGTCATGCATTTATAATTACATAGAATGTTTAGGTGAAATTATTGTGGTAGTAATGGAAAAAATTAATTATGTAAAAATGTATGTGCATTATTTAGCTTACGTCTAAAAATGTACATTCTTTAAGGCTATTTACGGAGATTAGAATGTATAAGTACATATAATTTCTACATTTATTTATGGACATATTTGGAAAAAACTTTGGCTATTGGCAGAAATATGTTATGTCCACTTTAGATCCTGTAAAAATTTTCATAATGCCAAGAGTTTTCTTAAAAAAAGTTAAAAATTAAAATTTTGTTACTTGATCAACAATGCATTGTGACATCATTAAGTGCGACCAAGATCGGAAGCTGTTTCTCATCTGTCTGCTGTCTAGTCTACAATTTCGATGAATACGAGACAGAACTTATTCTAAAAAAACACGTATATGGGGAGCCCCAAAGAAAAAGGAACACTGGCTGTCTCTAGATTCTTGTTACTTAGTATTCTTATACTGTCGGGCCCTCCTATCTCTGTCATTCTTCTTGATTCTCGATCACAGTAAATGGTGTCACGAATGAAAGCGGCAGCAAACACCCATTTAAAACGTTTATTTTGCACGCCAAACT
>NW_019422099.1:0-4286 GCF_000390285.2 Anoplophora glabripennis
CTATGTATTTGCTTTGCTGATTCAATTAATTTCTGACGGAGTTAATGTGAATTCTTCCATCTCAAATAAATAATTGTTCATGACAGAAGTATCATACAACTTTAATAATACAGGCTATTACAAATTCGCTTCTCACTACAGGGATCTCGCAAACGGTAAGAGATACGAAGTAGCTTAAATGGGGGCAAAGTTGCACAATCAGGGGATCAACATTATGACTCTAAAAAATTAAGGCTAAATGTTTTATTGTAACGTATGATGGCAATAGTTAAATAAATAGATTTCACAGGGTCTAACGATAGTTACAGTGTACGATAATTCAATAAACATAGAAATTTAAATAAAAAATTTAGATGGAACGAATATATTGAAGATGAATAATTTTTCCAGACAAAACGTCTGAACGTTCGAGCTGAGGCAGTACAGTGTTGGGGGTCATGAAGGCTTGCGAAAAATGTAATAAAATTTCCAGGGTCGTATTTAAAAGAATGAAGTGAATGATGTTCCTTGCTGGAGAGACGAAACGTTACATACAATAATTGATTATGCCATTCGATAGAGGGCGAAAAGTTGCCATGAGAAAGTGTTCTTCTTTTTTCAATCACCTCAAACAATGCTGAAATGAAACAAAAACGGATTTCCAAAATTTCGTTTTTTCTTTCAAATATTTCGAAAACTAACCAAGTTAGTCCTGATTTTTTAGAAGCATAATGTTGGTCCCCTGATTACGCAACTATGCCCCCAATTAAGCTACTTCGTATCTCTTACCGTTTCCGAGATCCCTGTAGTGAGAAGCGAATTTGTAACGGCCTGTATAAAATAAATAGCTTCGTTTGCTATTAAGATAAAATTTAAATTAATCAGCAGAAAAATTTAAAATGCTACATTCACTTGGGACACATGGAACACTAGCGCCACCCCAACTTCTGCCATTTCTTGGACAAATTTTGTCAATTTTCCCGTACGAGTTCGTGCTCCTTGTCTAGTCTCCCTGGTCAAAATAATCAGTATTAGACAAAAGAACGACGCGGCGTTGTTATGGAGCTAGAAACTTTCAAAGGAAAAAACAGATTCTTCTGGAAAATATTAAAAAGCGCGTCATTAAATCGTAATATACACCCCCGAAAACCTATAAAATGATACGTTTAATGCTCATAAATATTCAACCCTCGGAAAACTATATAAGATTTCCCAAGAATTTACCACAATTTTTTTTAATAATTCACTTTTGTTATTTAAAAATGAATTGACCATTATTTTGGCTCCAAAACATTAATTTTCGCATAATCTGTATTTCATTTAAAAAATATACGGGAAAACTATTGGGAAAATCTTCATAGGAGCAATTTTGTAGGAAATTTAATTTTGAACAACTTTTATTTGAAACTTTTTTAGAGCATCTTCATTGAAATATTGGTAGTTTTTTTATAAAAAAAACGCAAAAAATCATATCTCAAAATGCTAACGGTTGCGTATATGACAAAATCATGTTTTCTGACCTCAAAACCTACACTTTTCTATAAAAAAAATCTCATAGTAAAAAAAATTCCATCATTTTTTCCTTGTTTTCTTGGACTATTCGAAAAATATAGAGTTTAGAATCACGGCTACTGCATTATTTTATTTTCCTGTGTCATTAAACATTCCACTATTAAATTACAAATAAATAATTACTTTTTTAACTTTTGTAGTTCAATTTTTACAAGGTCAGATTTAATTATTTTTTTATAGCAGTTTGTAAAACCACCCTCTTAAACCTTGCAAATTCATGAAATTAAAAGTTAAATATTACAGTATGCCGTAATTCCCATACTTGGGTAAAATATTAACAGTTTCAATAGGGGTTGGTAAAACTGCCATCCTAGACCTTGCGAATTCAAAAATTTACCGGAGTTTAAAATTAGAAAAAGCGGAAGAACTAATGATTCTATTATTATTCCAGGTATACCATTCCATCACGCTCTATTTGGAGGAAATGCTAGTGAGATATCCCTCAACGCCCTCAAACATTGTAGGAGAAGAAAAGCTAGGACTGTTTTCAGTGACCCGCAGCTTACAGGTAAGTTTCAAAGAATTTTGAAGTTAGAACAGACGTTTTGATCAAATTATCATTATTTTAACACACTTTTTAATTTCAGCCATCTCCTAATAATGCTCACCTTAGAATTGTTGCATGACTTAGACTAACTTATGAAAACTGACAAAATTATTATCTCCCTGTTCTGTCTCCATTAAAATATTTTTCAATCTTAGGAATAACTTTATTTTGAGGATAAAAACAATTCATGTATCAATATTTTCATGTTTTGTAGGTTTAGAAAAGCGTTTTTCCGCACAGAGGTATCTCTCGACGCCAGAGAGAGTAGAGCTTGCCAGCGCATTGAGTTTGAGCGAAACTCAAGTAAAGACGTGGTTCCAAAACAGGAGGATGAAGCACAAAAAGCAAATGAGGAAGATGCAAGAAGAAAAAGCCAATTCTTCTGTTTCAGTCAAACTTACGGTGGGGGCGCCCGAGAAAATGCACGGTAATTTTTTTGTTTGCGAAAATTCTAGATAGTGATCTAAGTTACTCTTGAGTTGAAATAATTGTATCTATGTATTCATTGTGTTTTTTTTTTACTTTTATTTATTTATTTATTTATTTCAAATTCATGCCAAATGCACAAAAGAGTTTACAAACGTCCGAACGATATGTGACAGATAGCGGTTTGTAAAATTGTTTTTCCAGCGCATGTTTGATATCATTTAGAAAGCGAACACCACAAACTAAAGTCAGAGGCTGAAAGTTTTCTCATTTTTTCTCAAAAATTTCGTTGTGCAAAGGCATACAAATTTCATATGGTTGGAAAGATGATAAAAACATAAATCAAAACATGCAAAAAAAATTATACAATCCCCTTTAAAAGAATATCGATGACGTCACCACTCATTCTACAGTGTGACAAAAAAAGTTGTGCGTCAGTATGAAAAGAATAACACCCCATTTAAAAATATATAAACTTTACAGGGTCTCCAAAAATGGGTAACCGAGTTATGGCTCGGGGCCTTTATACTCAAACAGACTGTATGCACAGGNCTTGTCGTATGAAGCAACTGAGGCCGGATCTCAATGTAAAATTTGGCTATCACACCGTATATTTTAATACCTACTCTTCTACTATTAACCTAAATAAACAGTTAGGTAAACTAATTTTCAATTACCTATTACATTTTCAAAAATCAAAATAACAGTATAAAATAACCTGATTTAGGAGGAAACTGAGGCCGGTTCAAAGCTGCTTATAGTTTCAGTGTTTCAGTTCGCGGTTAATGTACGCATCGCATAGTACACGGGTAGTATCTGATGTCAGTGTGAGGGATAGTACAAAGGCTTTAAGGATATAAGGACAAGACATATATTAACTTAAAGTAAATAAAAAACAATTTCCTTACAACAAAACAAAGTAAGACTAAATTTAACGTAATTTAATAGATACTTACTACGACGAATTAGAAATATTATGGAAATATATTTCCCCTTAATTAAGTACCTACTCGTTTTGGGAATTTACATGATTTAAATTTTTTTGTTTTAATAGATTCCTCAAAATTCCCCGAATATGCAAACAAATTTCCCGTAAAATCGCTTGAATATTTATTACAAATGTATCCAAACGTTTTTGAAATAGATAGGTTGAAAAACGAACTTAATATTTTGTACAGAATTTTGTAATTTAGAAGTTCAAAAAACAATAGAAATATTATACAAGAAATTTAAAATGGTATTTTCGGACACGTACAAATTGTTTTGCCCAGTTTTAACTATTCCTGCAACCAGTGTCTCGGTAGAAAAAACGTTTTGTGTCTTAAGCGCATTAAGACTTAGAAATACGATGACAAAAGAGCGCTTAAACAACTTATCAGTGAGGACGATAGAAAAAAAACTATTGCAAAGTCTTAGTGCCGATCCTCAATTTTATGAAGACATGATAAGTAAATTTGCAAATTTAAAAGACGGACGAATAAACATGTGTTATAAAAACATTCACTATGTTTTTAAAATATTTTGTTAAAAGTGGAGGAAAACGAAAAGCTTTATATGTTAATAGATAAGTTGGCTGGCTACCTTATGAAAATCATTTTTTATATTTTTTCATATTTTTTAATATTCTTAAACCAAGTAGGAACAGTTTTGTTAATTATTAGGTAAACATATCACTTTGTTTTCTTTTCTGTTACTTAATTTTATTGTAAATACATTTTTTAAAGTTTTGATGTTATTATTAATAATACAATTTTTTGGTTTA
>NW_019422100.1:0-4285 GCF_000390285.2 Anoplophora glabripennis
AAAAAAAAAGTTATGGGAACTTTACATGCGGCGAATGATTTCCTGTGTACTTGTGTCTCTTGAGCACGAAAACATGGTCTGTTTTGCTCCATCAGCCTTCAGTTTTCCGTAAATCGTTGAATACCTTCAGAAAATCGCTAAAAATCTTCAGTAAAATGAAGAAATTTAGGAAGTGACGAGAACTTAACACGTGACACATGTTTTTCGACGTAATTTTACCTCCTGAATCCGAATCCGTTGTTAGAATTACTCCATAACCCTCTAGTCTTCAAAAAATCGCTGAAGATAATCAGAAAAAGGGCGAAATTTGAGAAGTGACGAGATCTTGACATGTGACATATATTTTCGGACGTATTGTTAGCTTCGGAATCCGAATCCAATGTCAGATTTGCTCCATCCAGGAGGACCTGTGTTACGTGTTAAGATCTCGTCACTTCCTAAATTTCTCCATTTTACTGAAGATTTCAGCGATTTACGGTAAACGAAAGGGTGGAGCAAAACAGACTACAGATTCGTGTTCAGGAGACAAAAATACACGGGAAACCATATGCCGCATGACAAGACCTCGTCACTTCTCAAAATTCGCCCTTTTTTTGAAGCTCTTCAGCGATTTTTTGAAGACTAGTGGGTTATGGAGTAATTCTGACAACGGATTCGGATCCAGGAGGTAAAATTACGTCGAAAAACATGTGTCATGTGTTAAGTTCTCGTCACTTCCCAAATTCCTCCATTTTATTGAAGATTTTTAGCGATTTTCTGAAGGTATTCTGCGATTTACGGAAAACCGAAGGGTGATGGAGCAAAATAGACTATGGATTCGTGTTCAGGAGACAAAAATGCACAGGAAACCATATACCGCATGTCAAGATCTCGTCACTTCTCAAAATACGCCTTTTTTCTGAATGTATTCAGCGATTTACGGAAAACTGAAGGGTGATGGAGACAAAAATACACAGGAAATCATATGCTGCATGTAAAGTTCATATAACTTTTTTTTTGTTGGCCGGTGAATTTAAGGAGAAGAGGAGATATTGAACAGGCGAAAATAATCTTTTGGATAATAGTTTCTGCAATGTGGTTAGTTTCTCTTCTTCTTTCTCTGTTGTCAATTTGTTACTCCTTGAGCTCTTATTATTTTTCAATTTTGCAATTATTTCTTTACTCTGTCCTTTGCTTGACGCTTGCACCATATTACCTTCCATATAACTTGATTACATCTCCAATTAATAATAATTGAATAAATAAAATATGTAAAACAAAAATAATAACTATTAAAAATAAAATTATCAGGTTTGGATTTGAAGGAATTGATCGAAGGTACTGATATCACATTGTTCGAGAATAAGTTCCAAGTGTCAAATACACGGTTGGGTAGAAAGTACTGTCTTGTATGGGTGTGAACATGTTCCTTTAATTATTATATTTAATTATAAAACATGACCTGGTAGTCTCACATCCCCAGAGACTGTAGATTTAAGAATGTGAGACATGTTACGTAAGGAAGACACTGAAACCCCACGAGTTTACTAGCATGTCTTTGAACACCTTCTAATTGGCGAATGTCCAAAAAAAATAGGAATAGATGCGGCATGAGAAATATAGTCAATATCGTAAAAAAATTTTGTAAAATCTTTATAGTTTCGGAGAAAAAAATTATTGAAGTTGTAGTACTTTCAAGCATTACACCTCTGGACAACTGTAGTCTCTAGCGTCATTTGCAATACGCGCAGAGAGCCACGTGGCCTCAGCGACTCCGAATACTGAAATCCCATTTTACAATCGTCGTTGCGATAGAATTTACAATAGGTTTTTAGTAGTTTATGTCAAAAATGGCTTGCATGTATAGCAACTCGGAGTTGATGAATATCGTTTTAATTTATGGTGAAGCAAGACAACATTTGCATTATGGTAAAACATTTGTGTTATGGTGAAGCAGGACAACATTTGTGTTAGTGCGTAGAAACTAAGTAAGACGGGCATCAGGTATGTCAAATTATTTTATTAATTTTAAAACTACAAATTTATTTTATTAATTAATAATAACAATAGCGGCAAAAGCAGTTGAATTTGCTGATATAAAACAGGTGNAGGTTTTTAGTAGTTTATGTCAAAAATGGCTTGCATGTATAGCAACTCGGAGTTGATGAATATCGTTTTAATTTATGGTGAAGCAAGACAACATTTGCATTATGGTAAAACATTTGTGTTATGGTGAAGCAGGACAACATTTGTGTTAGTGCGTAGAAACTAAGTAAGACGGGCATCAGGTATGTCAAATTATTTTATTAATTTTAAAACTACAAATTTATTTTATTAATTAATAATAACAATAGCGGCAAAAGCAGTTGAATTTGCTGATATAAAATAGTTGCTATAAAGTTATATTTATTCCTTTCCTTGCGAAATTATTTCAAGTTTCTATCCGTTTTTATCACACTTTGCCGCCGTGCCGGTCCCATTGTGCGAGGTGAGGTTTTACAGTGGACCAGTTTCCAGTGCCGTATAGAAGTGTACTTTTAAATCATTTTCGAACTGCCCTTTTTGATTTTTTCGTTACAAAATTGTATTTGTAAGAGTCCCTTGTACATCAAAAAATTTTTTTTGGATAAGTTCTGAATCACCCTATATATTATAAATTATGAGAAAAGTAACCGTTTTAAGATCTTGGAAAGATATACCTACGAATCATGTAAATTAACTGGTTACATTTTACAATTTTGGATACATGACCACTCCAGGACAATGACTGTGACATAATATTTAATTTATGGCCTTCAGTTGTGTAATTTAATTTAAAGGTAGTTTTGAATATACAAATCACACAGCATTTAGAGTAATTAAGAGATAAATACCACTTCATGTATCAACGATTAATGAGATCAAGGTCATTTTGTAAAGTGATGTGAAGGTGATTACGTTTTTATTTAGTCGAATTTACTTAAATATTGTCACAAATAACATGTCTGTGCACCAATTGCTATTTTACATACTTTTGAACGTACGATATTACTAGCATTGGTTTTAAAACTATGAAAAATTTTACAAGTTGTGACAAAAGACTTTATTTTTTGATTGGCAATTCTGTTTTAATAGGAAGCCTTTTAAAACGTATATTTCTAACATGAATCCAAAAGACTAACTAAATGTTATACCATATACTTTTTTTCGAGGCGTTTTACGTAATATATACTTTAGCTGCGGAGCTACATCTGCACATCTTATGTCCATTTAATTTTACAGATTTTTTAAAATAAGGCACTCATATCATTAACGATGTATTGTACTACCTAACGAAGTGACGTCACGCACGAAACGTGAAGGCCTTATTAATCTAGACATTTACGTCGTGTCCACCATTGACCATAAAGTCGATCTCTACACGAGGACCTCCTTAACCAAAATCATCCCGGATCAGGACATAGCCCTTTACGGACCTTCGGTTCAAGCGTCGGCGTCCTCGTAAAACTAGGAGGAGGGCGACACCGCGGCGAGTTAATAGAGTCGTCACAGTTTAATTAAGACGCCGTTCTCCGGGTGTACGCCGTAAATTTGCGCCCCTCTCCCCCGCTCCCACGTCCTCATAAATTCTGTTCCTCTTCTCATCAGATAGTAGAGCTACAAAACACCGACACCGGTTCGCTAATAGAGGGGACATCTTTTCGGAGGAAGAAAAAACGCCGATGAGGAAAGAAAATCCTTGAACGGAATTGGGTCACGATGACAATTCGGTGAATCGCCTAAATAGAGGGCGAGTTTTAGAGATATTTTTGAAGTTATATCGTTACACTCGTTCCAATATGACGTATCCCACAAAATTTGACAATTTCACTTTTTTTGAAAAATGGAATCATAATAATGTTGTGCAGCTTGTGTTAAAAGTTTTAGAGGTCAAATTGTTTATTTACTATTTTTAAATAAATATTTTAATATATCGTTAAGGTTAAGTTAACATTAGTCGATTAGTTTTAAGTTAATTTTAACAAAATACAAATGACAGTGACAATGACAAATGAACAAGAAGGCAATTAAAAATATATTTTTTAATATAATTATACAATTATTTCAAAGTTTTTTTTTTGCTTCAATTTATTGTTACTTGGTATATTTTAATTAGCCTAAAAAATAAAAATTTACTAATTCTTTAATTATAACAGTGACTCTCCTGAAAAATTTTCCCAATGTGGGATACCTATGTCATATTAGAACAAGGGTATCGATATACTTTTAATAGTGAGTTTCCTCGTGACTTTCCAACAATGTGATTCTGATTTTACTTCTACAGCTT
>NW_019422101.1:0-4301 GCF_000390285.2 Anoplophora glabripennis
AGATTATTCGAGTAATCTCGAAATAAAATTCAACATGCTCTGTTTACCGATAAAAACATTACTTGTTATTTTTTTCGCAAGCACATTTAGAACCAAGAGATTATCGGAATTCAGTCTCTATTCTGTCGTAATTGAATTTTCAATAAACGAATCGCGATAAGTAATCCATTTAAAATTCCAGAAGAATCCAATTTAAAGCGCCCCATTAACGAAAATCGACAGTTAACATTCTTCTTTTAGATTATATTTAAGTTCCTAATTTTTTAAAAGGGAAATAGCAAGTGTTCCTTCTTTGAAAGCACATCGTCATTCTTATTTTTTATATTTTTAATAATACGTCTTTAAATTCACTTTAAAAAGTATATATTTATTATACAGGGTGTGCTAAAAAAAAACCCGGTTAACAGCTAGAAAATAAAATTTCTTATAAAAGTTGTAGAGCATAAAATTCTACATAAAAATGGTCTATTGACTTTTTTTTGTACTATTAAAATTAACAGAGTTGGGGTTTCTAGAAGTTAAGGGATAATTTCAGAAATTCCAAAAAATCGTAACAAGCAGAAAAATTAATGAATTTTTCAATTTTTTTCTTCAATCAACTAAAAAATTTAAACTTTCTTTTCAGGGAAATAGATAATGTTTTTTAATTTTTAATAAAAAAGTTATAAAAATTTCAATTTTTTAGTCGTTAATTTTTATGTTTTTTCTATGCCATTCGATTGATTATTTGAATTAGTATTATTATTAATGAAAAGTTGCTTTCGAAATTTTGTTTTACGACAATGAAAAATCGCTTTCGCTTTGTGAAATTGTTATAACTTTTTTATTAAAAATTAAAAATATATCTATTTCTCTGAAGAGATAGTTTAGGTACATTTTTTAGGGTAGATTGAAAGAAAAAAATAAAATTCATTCATTTTTTTGCTTGTTATGATTTTTTAAATTTCTGAAATCATCCCTTAACATCTAGTCTCCTAACTCTGTTAATTTTAATAGCAGCACCAGAAAAAGTTAATAGACCGTTTTTATGTAGAATTTTATGCTCTACAACTTTTATAAGAAACTTTTTTCTAGCTTTTTCCCCTTTTGAGTTATCTTGAAAAACCTCTTTATCTTGGTTGGCTTATCTTGGAGGGTTGAAAAAAAATACTGTCACTTATTGTTATTATATATCTCAAACTAACTTATATCAAAGATTCAGGCAAGTTGACCACAATTGAGATTTAAAGGCTCATTTAATTGGATTTTTCAGTTTTGCTTAAAAATAAAAAAAGAGCTTTTGAGACAAATGACCTTCACAGTACTAAAGACAATAGTTCGACTTATCGTCAGTAAAAATTTGGAATTTTTTTATCAATTAACAAAAAAAATACGACGAGTTAAAATCAAGTATCAATTTTGTAGGCAGAAAATCGTGAATTTTTCAACATTTTCATTACTAATTAAAAAATGGGATAACGAAACTAACTGAAATTTTAGCACGCAATAGAGTAATAGTGAGGCTCTACAGGGTGTCCCGAAATTCATGCAACAAAATTTGGTCATAGATTCTTAAGACAAATTTAGGGGACCCGTATTTTACGAGAATTACTAAACTTGGTACACAGGGGTTTTATGATTTATGTAGAATCTCACAGTGCTACGCTTTTTGGCGAGAAACCCCCTTAAGACACTTTTTCGTGGGCCCCTTGTCTTTGGAACCAGAAAAATTTGGTCGCAAATACCTTTTTGTCTCTTGATATTTGTTTCGTAAAACGCAATGTTTTTGAGGAAAATGGCGAATCACGATGTGCATTCGATCACATTTTGACATTTTTCTCGAAAACATTGCGTTTTACGAAAAAAGTATAAAGAGACAAAAAGTTTCTAAATTTAATGGCTTTCTAGTGGACTGATAATTTTTAAGAAATTTAAATATGCGACCANATTTTTTATTTTTGCCAAGTAGCCCCCTCTTTCGGAGTTACAGCCCCCTTAAATCCGCCCCTAAGAATAATCTTTTTTATATATCTCAGAACCCTGTTGTACGAGAATGACTAAATTTGGTACACAGGGGTTTATGACATGTGGAATCTGATGGTGCTACGTTTTTTGGCGGGGAGCCCCCTTAAGACAATTTTTCGTGGGCCCCCTTGTCTTTGGAGCCAAAAAAATTTAGTCGCATATTTAAATTTCTTAAAAATTATCAGTCCACTAGAAAGCCATTAAATTTAGACACTTTTTGTCTCTTTATACTTTTTTCGTAAATAATTTCGAGAATAATGTCAAAATGTGATCGAATGCATATCGTGATTCGCCAATTTCCTCAAAAACATTGCGTTTTACGAAACAAATATCAATAGACAAAAAATTTTCTCAATTCAATGGCTTTCTAGCTAACTAATAATTTAAAAAAAATCAAATTTACGACCAAATTTTTCTGCTTCCAAAGACAAGGGGGCCCACGAAAAAGTGTCTTAAGGGGGTTTCTCGCCAAAAAGCATAGCACTGTGAGATTCCACATGTCATAAAACCCCTGTGTACCAAATTTAGTGATTCTCGTACAACATGATTTTCAGATATAAAAAAGACTTCTTAGGGGTAGATTTCAGGGGGCTGTAACTCCGAAAGAGGGGGCCATTTGTCAAAAAGAAAAAATACGTGTCCCCTAAATTTGTCTTCAGAATCTGTGACCAAATTTTGTTGCATGAATTTCGGGACACCCTGTATATGGTCCAAATTTCAAATTTTTTCGCCCCTACGTTTTCTTAATATCGATTTCCAAACTCAGGGGTCTATTTCATTTATTTCGATAGTAGTGTTATAACATTCCCGACCCGCTGGGGAAGCTCGCGACTCGTCCGCCGCACCGACCGACGAATAACGACCAGCCCCGTTTTCCAGAGCTGCCTTTCGCAAAGGTAAGCCACCGGAAAAACCAAAAAGCGCCACTGCCCTAGTGTTAAAAAGAAATAAGTAAATAGAAACCTCCGAATACACGCTTCGAATCCGTGGAGGTATGTCATGTTGTGAGGACCCCGCTTGCTCGCACGCGGTGGTTGCCGCGGCAACCAAAGAAGCAACACACTTAACGGACAAGGAGAGGGAAATCATCCTTGACGTCCTGAGCCGCGACGAGAGGCTGAGGCGGGATCAGCAAGTCCGTGTGATGTAAGTTTATTACCGATATTTTGGGTGATTTATGTGGTTCGGGGTCGGCCGCGGTCACAGCAGTCCCCCGGGAGATCGAGGAGAATATTCAGCGATAAAATATTTTATTCTATACGTCTCTTTTACACAGGCTGTCTTACGGTGACGCGAAAGAAGTGTTCAGTTATGTGATCACTCGTCAAATAATAATAATAAGTTTAATTTCATGGATTTTCGTGTTTTCGGGACCTAAATGACCTGTAGTAACAGTCATTGAAGCTTTTCACCTCCGAATTCTTTGAAACTGAACCGATCGACTTGAAATTTGGCAGATAGTTAGAGAAAATGTCAATGGACATTAGTGACATAGCGCCGATTGACGCTTCCACACTGTTGGGGGTTCCAGGGAGTGAATTTTTTTAAAAATAACGCTAGAAATCGATAGAGAATCAAATTTCGAGCAAATAAATATTCGAAGAATTTTTTCGAGAAATCGATAGTTTTTTAGTTATTCACGATTGAAATTATTCACATTTAAATTACAATCATCATCACATCACATCACAATCACATCACATCATCACATCACACACATCATCACATCACACACATCATCACATCACATCACATCATCACATCATCACATCACAATTATTCATATATTCATTATTAGTTATTCACGATTGAAATTTTTATTTCAAATAATTGCACCGTTAAAGCATTCCAAGCTTTTTAAAAAGTAATTTTTTATCATTTTTGTCAATACAGGGGTGGTTTTTAGGGGTTGAAAGGGAAAAATTCTTTTATTAGCTATAAGGTAACTTTTATTTTAAATCAATCATTCTAAATCTTTAACATTTAATTTTTTATTATTTTTTGCATAGAGGTAGTTTTTAAGGGTTAAATAAAGGGTCGAAAATATCAAATATTCATAAAACATGTTCGAGAACATGGAACATTATTTAATCTTTGTGCTTGAACAAGATTTTTGTCAATAAAATGCTTAAAACTTATTTTTTTAATGTTTTTCACTTAGCGGTAGTTTTTACCCCTAAAAAAAACAAAAATCGGGCCTACGTCACTATTGAACTTGAGCCTAAGATGAGCCTTATTCTAAATTTTCATGCAAATCCACGCAGTTTCAAAGAATTCGGAGGTTACAGCTGATTTTC
>NW_019422102.1:0-4280 GCF_000390285.2 Anoplophora glabripennis
AGGATTGAGATCCTCATGACGATAGGGTATGGCGATCGGAAACAAACTGAAATTGTGGTTCGTGATATTTTTAATGCTAATAATCCTGGTCACCAGATACACAAGTAGGAAGAATTTTGCAAAATTTTAGGTCCACAGATCATGTAAAAGAATTGTCAATTAATGTAAAATCTCTGTAACAATGATGAGAATTTAATTACCAACGTCATCTTCTCCGACAAGGCTATGTTTTGTTTGAGTCAACAGACAAAATTGTTAATATTGGGCCGTCGAAAATCCACATTGGATGCAAGAGGTGCATACTCAGTATCCTTAAATGGTAAATGTGTGGGCAAGTATTCTAAGAAACCGAATACTTGAGCCTTATTTCATTGACGGGAATTTCAATGTCCCAGGATACCTTGAATTATTAGAGGAATTGGTTGCTGTTCTCGTAGAACTTTATCCAGAAGGAAGACCTGACGAAATAAGTCTTGAAATATGGTTTTAACATGAAGGCGCTCCGCCATATTACGCAGCGATCGTAAGAAACTATTTAAGCCATCATCATCGTTGGATTGGCAGAAGAGGGAAAATTGAGTGGCCGGCAAGGCCTCCCGATTTAACCCCACTCGACTTTTTCTTTTGGGGATATTTGAAAAGCAAGGTATATCGTGACAGACCGGACAACACTGAATACCTGAAGCATGAGATCAGGCAAATACCACCTGAAACAATCAGAAATATGCAGAGACAGTTTGTCAACAGGCTGCATTATTGCCAAACTGCAGGCAGTCGGCAGTTTGAACAATTGATTCATTAAAATCAAATAAAAAGAGCTATTTCAACAAAATGTGTTTATACCTTCGAAAAAAATAAATAAAAGTCTTTTTCGTTTCTTTTTTTCGAAATTTTTGCGAATCCATGTAACATACCAAATTAATCAGAAAGACCCAAGCTTTCATGTGGTCCAATAAAAATGGTGATTACCTTAAAAAAACACTATCCCCCTCCCGCCGCCACTGGTTATATTTTTTTAAATTAAATTTAACCAAAGTATGAACCCCAAAAAACAAAATTGACCTGTCCCAGCGATTGCCAGTTTCCGATATGCGCATGACTTTTGAGACACACGTTGTGATCCTTTTAAATATTGTGCCTTTCAGTTCTTTATGTGCAAGAACGTTTATTCGCTTTCTCAATATCTACCAATTACAAAACTATGCCAAAAATCGAAAATCTGTTCTTAGAGACCTCTACATTTTAGATAAGAAATAAACGATTGCTCCAAAGAGATCAATCAAGCTGTTGATTTTATAAATTTAGTTTTGTTTAACCCGAAAAATCTTACACTGAAAAATTATAAAATTATTATGTGTAAAATATTAACCTACAAAGTACCTATATTATGTCTTAATTGTCAATACTACTTAATCGCTACTGACAAATCATTACCAGTAGGCATTTGATTTAGTAGTAGGTTATATCTCGCACACTTAAAATAGGTATAGAGGTATACAGAAATCCAAGACCAAATCGTTCTTTGGTCGTCTCGTCGGTTTATGTCTGTAGTCCGCAGAGTATTTGTTTACCACGATATCATTAGTTAAAATATATCATTCTTCTCAATTACACAATGTACATACTGCAACACTTGAGGCAGTTGATGTTTTGAAAGCCTCTCTCCCTTTTCCAAAACTCAAATTGACAAAGTTGAATTTGGAAGACTTTTTTGTTCTGTTTATCTCTCTTCCATAGAGATATATATCCTAGTTATTCTGTTTGTATAATAATAATTTAAAACACATGTATCGTCGTTTAACAATTAAAAATGTTTGTGTTATTTCATTGAATAACATGCATGACCTTTTTACCATGCATTCCTCCATTCTAACATTTAACGATCTCGACGATTCGCCAACATAGTGTTTGTTGCACATTACAAAAATACGGTGTTTATAGTATTTAGAGTTTTGTATCTCATTTTCAGTTTTTGATTAAATTGTTCCTAAATTATATTGGTTTGAAAAACTGTCTTAATATTAGGGCTAATGCCAATTATATTTAATTTTCCAGATAACTCTTGAATATAGGGTATAACATTTTGTTGTTGTCTTTGTCAAAAATTCTGTCAACAAATTTTACTGGATATTGATGTTGGTCCATAATATAAACATTTTGCTAAATCTNAATTCTGGTTTCGTATATGCTATTATTAGGCTAGTCAAGCCTTGTGCCGCTCTATGCTCATGAAACGCAATGCTACTGACTGCCAAAAAACATGTGCCATACACTCGACCAAGCAAAGTCTCAAATTCTCGCACGAACGACAATGAATTGCACGATTCTTTTGAGTTATTTATTTATTTATTTTTTCTTTTCAAACCCAATTAAATAAAATCATTAAGATATATTTATACAGTATTCATCTGCAGTCATGTTTGTACGCTTACACAAAATTTCAGTAAAATATCTATCTATTAAAATGGTGTAACAGAAATAAATTTTTAAAGGTTTGTAACATTTTAAAAATCTTAGATACTGAGGTAAATCAATTTGTTTTCATTCAAGGAAGCAATAGCCAATTGCTTACTTTTACTTAAGAAGAAGAATACATAGGCACTTGGACACCCTTACCACCCTGTATATTTTCTGATAAACGACTTCAAATCCTTATGCGTAGAAATTGTTATGTTGACATTTTCTATCTCCCGCTTCAATTTAGCTGCATTTTAGAACTATCCTCTATAATTATAAGTATCAATTTTTTTTTACATATGTATTTTTGTTACTATATTACATATTATTCGAACAAATATCCGTGTTTACATACTAACTCAGATTTTCCTACTTTTCCTCTCATCACGTACAAAAAAACTGTATCAAAAATGTAATTTATTACAAAGACCCGAACCAAAGGCAAGGCAAGGCAACAAAAGCCTGGGCGGGCAAGAAAAACGCGGGGCCTCGTAAATAAAAGTTAATTAAAAATTTAATATTCGCAGATATTTATAATAACATTAGAGTACATTGTTGAAAATAAATTATGGATTGAAAACAGGCGAGAGAGAGCGCGCGAGGCGAAAATAAACCGATAGGAGAGAGAGGGAGACGGAAACAAAATAAATTACAGGAAAGAGAGAGCGAGAGGAGGAAGGAACAAGATGGATTGCAGCATCCCTAGATGGTTTCCATAGTGACGCTCCAGGACTGTGACGTCAGCACATGTATCCTGCCAACAGAAGGTGCAAACCAGTGGAGTAGACAAAAGTAATATTTCCAATTACGTTCGCTTTGGCCTTTATTTCGTATGCGGTGAGATAAATGCACAAAAAATTGTACAGAAACATGTTCACAGCGTAGGAAGATACAAATTCAACTGAAACTGTAGCGAAAAAAGTAAAAACGCTGTCATTATTAGAGTAGAGCTTTCAACAATTCCAGATACAATATTCAGTGTTTAATATACAGAGTACTTTTATATTTTCAGTTTACTTTAATGAATTAATTTGAAAAGTTGAAAAGCTTTATATTTTTCTTTTCATGACAGAAAAAAATCATTGTCATTAAAAAATATTTGTATAGGTTCAGATGTAAAGAAATGTAGTTAAAAAGAAGAATAAGCTTCATATTCTTCATTTTATGAAAAAAATCGTTGTAAAAAAATCTGCTTATATTCAGATGTAAAAAATGTAATTACATACACATTGGTCAGTATAGAGGACCAGTGGCGTGCGAACTATATATTCGAGACCCTTTTCTAAAAAAAAATGTTACCCCACTGCGTAAAGCGGAAACAAAATTTTCAAATATTCATTTTCGGCATAAAACGTAGGTATACTTGTTGAATACCGCTGTGACACCGTTTTTGAAAAAACTGCTTTTAAAGTTGGCAGGGATGTGCAGTTCGTGGGTAACGTAATTCCACAGTTTTTTGAAAATTAAGTAGCATTAACGAACATTAAAATATTTTAATATTTTTACAATATACTGTTTACCTATGATATTTCAGGTATTAACAGTAAAACATATCAAACAATTAAGAAAACTAAAATAAAAATATAAACATTTTTTTTGTCTAACAAAAATTAATTCATAAATATAACAAGAACTAAGAAAAACATTAATTAAACATTAATTAGTTTAAGATTATTTTCGAAATGGTCCCCATTTAATTAAAGACATCTTTTTAAGAAATTTCTCCGAACAGTGAAATATGATGGGCTCAGGTTTCTTATAGCAGCTGCAACTATTCTATGCCACAGTTCATCTCTATTGTTGATAAAAGTGACACTATAAAC
>NW_019422103.1:0-1400 GCF_000390285.2 Anoplophora glabripennis
GGTTCCTTCTATCGACTGTTAATATTACTTTTTCATTATTGTGCAACACTCATGTAACAGGTGACGTCGAAGTTGATAAGATAAGTACGGTTTTGTACAAGGTTACTATTTCATTTTATAATAATTACCTATCTTAACAATTTAATAAATATTAACATTTTTTCAAAGTTATTTTTAAACTAATTAAATTTCAAAAATTAAATTCTCAGTAAATGCATATGTTAATATAACTATTTAGGTACAAAAACAACTAATGATTGAAACTATACAACGCCTTTAAGCTTGGGAAAAATGAATTGAAAATAGCATCTTCTTAGATAACAAATTCCGCCAACGCCAAACCATTGAAGCTTTCGGGTTGAAATTTTTACCTCTTATTAAGGGTGTAAAAAGCCTCAAAAATCCTGAATTACAAATGTCTGCGATAAAAATTGCATTAATTATTAGCAATTGAAAAAAAAAACGGCCATTTTCGACCATTTTTGAGCTCTTGCGCATAAACAAATTATCGGAATTTAATCGAACTTGTCTCATTTTGTAGACTTATGTAATACCTAAGTACCTTTTTTGTTTAAACTTTTTTTCGCTATGAATAATAGTTTTTTTTACGTGAGTCAATAAACCACTTTTCCCAACTAGCCTCGAGTTAATTTTTTGATATTTTGTTTATAACACGTTTCCTAACAATATTCCGCAGAGGAACTTCTAATAGTATTTTTTTCCCGAAACAGGCTGTTTCATGTCTATAATGACTGGACTATTAGTAGTTTTAAAACAGGTTTTTATATGCAGTTCAACTTTGACTTTCAGGTTTTAGTGCAAACCCTGGTACATATCACCATTGATATACTATAGTACGATCATATTCGATGCAAAGTAATAAATCATTGCCTGTCAAGGGAACCAATGAAGTACGCCTTTAAGGGTTTTACAAATTGAATAATTTCTTTATACATTATGAAGGGACGAGGGGATCAGTTCAGGTCTGGCACCCTTGTTGCTACAAAAATTCCTTTATTCTCATAAACTATTTATTTTAAATGTAATTTATTATAAATCCAATTTGTTTCCTAAATTCCACATATGTACTACATTTTACCTCTGTACGCGCCACTGTTGTTTACTTGTTTTTTGGAAGCGCTCTCTAATTGACAGCAAAGCTCGCCAGGTTAGTATTTGACGTATAACCGACCAGTTCGTACACTCGATGCACCTGGGCGACTACAGCTACTACCAGAACACAGTGCGTATGCAGCGGTATTTCAGATTTTACATTGAATTTCATTTTAAATTTGAAATGATTTATCTTACGCCTCCTAAAAATGATGACACGATTTTCCTTTAATAAAAGGCCGACAATTTTTTGCTCTACTTTGCATCGTATACGATCCTACTATAGT
>NW_019422103.1:2747-4338 GCF_000390285.2 Anoplophora glabripennis
CACAGACAATATAGCGTATCGCTACAGACTGCTACTTAAATGCTGGAAATTGGCAACCCGAAATGGAAGCAGGGTCTCCTTAGCCGGCTTCCAGCTATAAAATTTAGCGTGGTAACTCTTCTACTTGCTAATAGGCGGCAGTTCCAGCGGTGGCTTTGTTGCCAAATAATAACTGCTAAATAAATTTAATGCTTTCAATTATGTAATTAAAGAGATATGGAACTTATCTTGTGTTTGGAAATCACATTTGCCTTAAATGTTAAATAAAATAAATCAAGTTAGAATTAAAACTATGAATTTACCTAATTAATTATTTATTTTATATCACCTTGGAATGGGAAAATTCAAAAACTCGAAAGTAATGTTTTTAGATTTGTGCGTCGACTTCCAATATGGTACGATATCAAAACCTATGTTTAAAAAAATTGCATTATACAGGTTGTGTATCCTTAGATGGGTACTGCCTCTTATTGTTGATTTCTTTAGATAGGTAAATAATTATTTATTGACACTAGTGTTGCATATTATGGATGTCATTGGTACTGCCCATATTTGTGACACAAGGTGTTCAAAAACATTAACACAATGTAAAATTGCTGGAACCTCGAGGAGTAGTTGAATACGAAATTTATTTAAAAAAAAACAACTCATCAATCAATACAGAGATAAAATAATGCGTTCGCTACTGCTGTTGAAATTTTTAACTAACTAACTTTTTTGTTTTTCGACATACTGACTTCGGACCGTTTCCATTCAACGCAGAACGGACAATCAGAACCAGAGTAGTGGGGAGATTTTTTTAATTATTTTTTCAATTCAACGCACCGTTTCCGAATNAATTTTTAACTAACTAACTTTTTTGTTTTTCGACATACTGACTTCGGACCGTTTCCATTCAACGCAGAACGGACAATCAGAACCAGAGTAGTGGGGAGATTTTTAATTATTTTTTCAATTCACCGTTTCCGAATTATAAGACGTTTTTTACTTTATCACCTCACACACCTCTTCTTTCCGAAATTTATTTTCCACACACGGACTTCGGACCTTTTCCATTGAACGCAGAACTGTCATACAGAACCACGGATGTGGGGAGATTTTTTCAATTATTTTTTCGATTTAACGCGTTTCCGAGTTATACGGCCTTTCTACTATAACACGACATACCTCTTGTTTCCAGAATTTATTTTNCCGTTTACGAGCCTGAAGAGGGCGATTACTGTCCGATCTCCGCGGAAATGACCGCCGCGTACGTGCCTCACTTGAGACGACACTAATTCTAACAAGGCTTCGCAGGGTTGCCAATGGAAAACGAAGTGGAATTTAGTCACCTGCCAAATTTTTAAAGACCTTCCACAACTAATATGCAGTCTCACAGACCCAATAGTCCCAAAATTATGTTCCGGCAATAAATTTCTGGCAGGTTTCAAACTGTTTTGATTACGCACGCGCGGTTGTGGACTATTTGCCAACGGTTGTGGATTTTACCACAGACTATATAGCGTATCGCTACAGACTGCTACTTAAATGCTGGAAATTGGCAACCCGAAATGGAAGCAGGGTCTCCTTAGCCGGCTTCCAGCTATAAAAT
>NW_019422104.1:0-1293 GCF_000390285.2 Anoplophora glabripennis
CGATTCTTTTTTGTTTTATGTATGCGTTTTCGATAAAATTCGAATTGCCCGACTCAAGAAACAGCAATCATTGTAATCAAGTCCATTTGTACAGTGTGTGTCTATTTAGTGACTCCTCCTGTCAGATATTTTTTGTATAGAATAAAATTAATATTTGCACTGAACTTGATAGTAATGTGTCGTATTTTTTTTATTTCTTGCAAAAATATGTAACAGTTAGATATGTGCGACTTATTTCTTTTTACTTTATTTTAAAGGTCGTAAGCTAATTCAAAAAAATTTGTGTAGAACAAAAAATGCGAGAGCCTATAATAAAATATATGCTTTTTTTAAAGAAATGTACAGTATTAAAATACTATGTTCAGAATATTTTTTTATTTATGGTCAGTATATAGACTTAAATCGATGTAAACCAGCGAAGTGCGCCCAATTTTGCTTCGGTCACTGTGTACTGGATTAGATTACGTTGCATATTGCTATAATTAACAGAAATTGCAATCCCTTCATTACTAATAATAGATAATAATTAGTAAGGGCAACAGTTAACAAAATTGACATGCGTCTCTCAGTAATATAGTAGTGCTTAATTTAATATACTATCTAATAAATACAGCAGATTATTTCAATTTGTATTATGAAGGTAATTGTATACATATACAGGGTGTTAAAAATGTAAATCAAAACAGTGGGACTGTTTCTATGCCATTTTTTAATTACGTGCCTCTTTTCCAAGATACAGTTATTGTTAAAGAAGAAGAGTTGTCATTAAAAATGATGTATTTTAAAATATTAAGTTGAAACTTTAGTTTGGCGTTTCATCCCATGCAAACAAATATCCTGTATAATTGTGACAGAAAAAAGTCGTCTCTGCTTCGATTTCTTTTAACGATCTATGCAAAATTTCACTTGAACACCGTAAAAAACAATATATGTATAACTATAACTTTGATTTGAAAAACACTCACCTAACTAAGAAGTAACATAAGAAAAAGTTTTGACATCCTATATAATACTACTATAGTCTGTTTGGAAATGAAAGAGAGTAATAAAACCCCGAGATAAGAACCGGCCATGGGCGTGGTAATATTTCGTTTCAGGTAATTATCGGGTAACATTAATGCTAACAGGTAATGGGTGTACATTAGTATATTTTACTGGATACATCATAGGGCAGGAGCCAGTGTATTGTGACAGATCAATCCAGTCTTAGAGCTGAATATACGAAGACGTGCTAGTGCAGTAGAGTAAAATTCGACTTGTGTTTAGTGACTTTTTACCCCAACACTATATTAT
>NW_019422104.1:3819-4307 GCF_000390285.2 Anoplophora glabripennis
AGTGAATGTAGAGCCAAAAATAAGAGGATTGAAGTAAAAATACCTTATATGAAAGTTGCACCCCTGAGGCGATATACCCTCTTAAAGGAGGGGATTGAAATTCACATTTTAATTTTTTTCTTTAACATGAGGTATGCTAGAGACACGAAACTTGGTATGAGCACCCTACTAATAAAAAGACAACTTTTCAATATTTGTTCGATCATTGCCGTATTTTATAAAAGAGTGAAATATTCAACCCCGTTGCAATATTTTATTAGAAATTTTTTATACGATTATTTATTTAAAAATATTTATTGGGAAGACCGATTTATTGCGCAACCTTTTTACCTCTTGTAATTTTTCGATAATACCTACAGTTTACTAGTAAAAAATTTAGATGCGTCATCGTTCACTAAAGGGGTAATTACGAAAATTTGTAAAAATAAAGCAGGCGGATGTCATAACAAATAAATTGTTATTTATCATATTAATAAATTGACACTTTC
>NW_019422105.1:0-4278 GCF_000390285.2 Anoplophora glabripennis
GTAAAATTTGTAATTGCTATTGGCTAAATTTCTAATGAATTATATAATCATTGTTATGTAACAAATAGTGAAAAATTGAGAAACTAAAAACTCGGCACGGGAATATATGTACATAAAAGGTAATGAGGTTTTTAAACAGCAACTCGTCGGAATTCATAACACATATTAAGTACCAGAAAAAAATATTCAAACGGATAAGTACATTTAGTTTCTAAACTTATTTAGGCATAAACATAATCATCTTTAAATAAATATGGAATACAGGACAAAAGTACATACTTGTATCAGTGATGGTGAATGAAAAAAAAGAGAAATCAGAAATGGATGAGAAAGATAGCCAACTTTAAATCTATGGATGAATAATAATTTTTCTTTTAGGGGATTAATTTGCTTTTTAAAAACGAAAAATACGTAGAGTTTCTTAATCAGGCACATGAATAACTCTGTATATCTTAATATACATTGTAATATGTAATTCAGATTGTTTCAATAAAAACTATTTTAACAAATCTGCAGCTATTTTTTTTCTTGATGCATAGGTAGTATCATTCTTTTAGACAACAATAACTTGCCATTATTAAAAAAATATTTAAAAAATAAGAAAAATGGAAAAATGAATTGTTTTACATAGGTATGTAAAAATGGAAACCAAGGAGCAATGACGTAAAGGTAAACTTTGTGAAAACATTTTATGTTTTATTTAGGATACACTTAAATTCAGTTAAAAATAAAACTTTTAATAAATACGTATTCCTCAAACAAATCAATTTCTTCGCCACTGCTATTCATGTTGATTATAGTTACCTATACCTATTATAAATAAATAAGTCGTTACTTATTTACCTATTTCTCAATTTGAATCAAGGGAACGCCACTAAGGTACTAAGGTACAATTTTTCAACACCCATGAGCCTAATCGGTCACCCTGACGCCCTGATGTCGAAGGATAAAAAATCCATGTCATCGAGCACCTTGTGGACAAACTATTACGCGCATGAGCACAATACAAAACTTCCTTCAAAATCCCTCGAAAATGCACCAAAATTCCTCGAAATTCGAGAAAATGCCTCCAAATGTCTCAAAATGCCTCAGAATTCGAGAAAATGCCTCGAAATACCTGCAATGTGTACACCGAAATACCTCGGCGAAACACCCCTCGTGTACTGGTTATGAATATAATGTAATTTATGGGAAGGTTCAATGGTGGAAAGATATTGGACAAAATAAGATAACAAGACCGTTTAGAACTATCAGTAAGCCTTTTTTATTATTGTTTAACCTTCTCGAATATTAAAGGTGAATTTTAAAAACTGAAATAAAAAAGCTAGTAAAGAAATTATCACGAAAACGTGTATCACCTCAAGCTTTTCAATTATGTATCATCAATATTGCCCAATAGGGTAACTTCCCATATTTTTTTTAATTTATTTTCCAAATATTTCATTCAAATATATAAGACGTATTTAGTCATATTTTATTTTTGCATCAGCAAATGTACCTAATTCAGCAACAAAGACTGGTGATTTACTACAGACATAGCAAAATTAGTAATTTTTGGCATTTTATGGAACATTTTCCAATTTATACGCCAAAAATAGTCATTGGTACCTTTACTTTATATAGCGTTTTTGTTCATTTTTTAAGCATTTTAAACTAAAATACTATTAATAATCTCATATTTTTTTATCGAATTAATCGAAACGGGAGGAAAACGGTAGTAGTTTGGTGTACAAGCTTGAGTAATATTTGAGTAATAATGAGTAATATTTTAATACTAAACAGCATATTTATATTACAGCTTCGACGCGCACATAAAACAATTAATCATGAAAATGAGTGCTTCAAATTTTGGCAAGCGGTTTACCATTCTATGTGAAATATGATTTCATGAAAAGCATTTCTCAAATATGAACATAATATTTGGAAAGTTGAAGATATGCATTCGAATGCACCGATATGCTGCATCCACAAAATAAGACATCTGTTTACGTTTGACAAATATTTGGCAAGTAACTGAGTCATCTGGAACTGGCCCAAGTGTAAATCTTCAAGACACTGTATTTAATCTAAGGAAACACCAATGCAAGTATCTTATTCTGCTGACGAAAGGTAAGCTGGAATTGTATGTATATCAGAATCATAGAATAAACTGTCTGTATTTGGCTTTACCGTTATAGTTTTTCCGAAGTCAGTTGAACATGTATAAAAACGCCTAGCAATACAATTTAATGAGTTTCATAGGCGTCCCTAAAAGTTTTCCGCTAAAGGTAAAAAATAATAAAAATTTGTATATAATGTGTAGAAAATTACTATTATATGTTCATTTGGCCAAGAACATATTTTAATTATTATTTATGTCCTCAATTTTCTTTATATAAATTATAAATTGTCTGCCGAATTACGTCTTGTCATGACATCGATATGTTTAAATTTTTGTTTTCGCTTCCTCTTTACGCAATGATCTATAACACCTTGTTTAATAACACGAAAAATTGTGGACACAGAAACTTTAGTTGTGAATTCTATTTATAATTTCATTATCTGGTTTTTCATTTTCTTTCTTTTTTAAACAATGAGACGCTGACATTGAACATGTAAATCTTTATTTTTAAATTCTAAATCTGTTTCATCAACAACCGGATCTACTAATTCAATATTGTCTGACGGTAGGTATTTCGTTTTGTTCCGTTTCAAATGGTCTCCAAAATGCCATGTTGTAATAATATTAGTAAACAAAATATCCCTCTTATTTCTCCCTTTCGCAATTGTAATATGAATGATTAATAGAAGGTGCCTATAATAAATTGAAATTACCTGAATCACACCAAATTACGCATTGCTGCACTGCACTGATAGACAATATGTCGACAACTGAAATTTATGGCCGGTCGCCCAGTCCGGCTGTGTTTGTTTGCTGTTTGCCCGCATGCGTATTCTTCAACTAGGCAACCAGACCTGTATATAGGTATGGCCGAGGGTGTGGCTAAATAAATATGGGAAGAAGTTTTTTAGATATTTCAATGCCGAATTGTTGCGTAGCGACCGAACGTGGTACATGCCGCCTAGCTATTTGGTCTTCAATTGAGATCAAAAAGACAGGAACAATGTTCGTAATCCTGGGTAAATGTTTGATATATTTAGTTAAACAATATCTACTTTCTATTTTAAGTGAAACACATGAAAATACCCGAAATACTCGGAAATACCCGACCAAGTGAAGATCTGGCAAATATTAAATTCGTGAATATTTATTCGTGAATATTCGAAGAATTAACAAATATTCGTCTACATATTTAAGTAACAGCTGTGGTAAACAAAAAACACAACAACTTATCCGCTGGGTTATCTCTAAATGTTTATTGAATGAGGTAATAATGAGATAGGCACTCACGTACTTTTATATTAGTTGTCACAGAAATTCGCAATAAAATTTTCAAATGTCTACAAAAGAAAAGGATGAAATTCTTCAAATATGTATCTTTTCCCTAAAAATTATGAATGAGAGCTAAACCAATGAATAAATGCTGATTGGGATTTTCCCAGGGAGACAACACAAAATTTTTATTTTGAGAATAAAAATTATAAATTCGAGACAAAATTTTTCCCAACCTTGAATTGTCAGAGAAATTAAAATGATTCACCCAGCCCAGAACCATATAAATCACGTACCTACAAATCAAAAACAAAGATGCATGACTTGGTATTCAGTTCCTGTAAACTCTACACCATATCACAGAAGCGATAAATCTGAAACATGTCCTATCTAATGTCACTCTCTATAATAAGCTATTATGAGTCACTGATCGGTTAATTAGTCTCCCACTAAGACTTGCGGCGTGATTATTATNATAACTGAAACTTTAGTAAATATGTGAATTCTATTTATTATAATTTCATTATCTGGTTTTTCATTTTCTTGTTGTTCATCCAGGAACGAGTGTAGGAATATTTGATATTCAGACAATTTAACGATTAATGGATAAAAGTCGAAATAAAATGTTCGTAATCCTGGGTAAATATTTGGTTAAACAATATCTGCATTCTGTTTTGAGTGAAACACATGAAAATACCCGAAATACTCGGAAATACCCGACCAAGTGAAGATCTGGCAAATATTAAATTCGTGAATATTTATTCGTGAATATTCGAAGAATTAACAAATATTCGTCTACATATTTAAGTAACAGCTGTGGTAAACAAAAAACACAACAACTTATCCGCTGGGTTATCTCTAAATGTTTATTGAATGAGGTAATAATGAGATAGGCACTCACGTAC
>NW_019422106.1:0-1188 GCF_000390285.2 Anoplophora glabripennis
TCACGTTATTACCGAATCTTTCATTTAAAAAATCACTAGCAGTCAAACTAAAATGTGGAGCTCCGTCGTGCATAAACTACATTCTTTCTCTTAGCTCATAGGGAACATCGTCAAGTAGCTCATGTAAAACGTTTTCAAGAAAATGTCTGTAGGAGGCACCGGTTAAAGTTCTTGGTAAAAAGTAAGGCAACCAACACGAACATTTCAAATAATACCCCACCCATAAATTCCAAGAAAACTGATGTTGAAATCGAGATTCCATTATGGCATGAGGATTTTCAGCAGGCCAAACGTGTTTATTGTGAAAGTTCATTACAGCATCTCTGGAAAAATTAGGTTGGTCGGTAAATAATATGCCAGCGGTAAAGTCAATATTTTGTTAAATTTTTTGAAAAATTCAGTGGCAAAATTGTAGGCGAGCAAGATAGTCTTGCGGCAGTAAGAGTTAAACGCTTTGTATGTGATACGGGTATAACTGTTGACGGATCAAACTAATTTGCGATTTACATTAAGATTTGCAGCGATCTTCTATTTGGGTCTTCTTCAATTTCGTGTAGAACAGCTTCTTCCAACTCAGGCGTTCTAACACTCAAAGGTCTTCAAGGAATTGAACCTTTCTGAAATGAGCCTGACTCCGAAAGACGTTGAACAATGTTTCTGAACGTTCTAGGCTTTGGAATTGGATGATTTGGAATATGTCCATATAAATTTGCCTAGCCTCAGTACCATTTCCATGTGCAAGGCCATAAATGTAAACTATATTGGCCATTCCAGCATTTGAACAAGCATAAGCTATTATAATAATAATATCTCTACTCCTCATTCTAACTACGAGAATTAGCCCATAAGTCGGAGACTTGTGCGGGAGAGGAGGCGGCATATTATTCAGGCAGGTCGCATTTGCGCCCAGGAACGACTTATGTTGGTAGGCCCTAACCACCATTCAGTGCAGGAATGAGGGAAACCTGGAAAACCTCATTAATTAGGGGGGTGGTCAAATGCCAACCGGTGTCAATCTCTCACATTGACCCAAGCCAACATTCTTCCACCCTACCATACCTGCACAGAGGGTGCCAATCCTCCGTACAAGCATAGCTAATCTACGGTCTACCGGCCGCGGGATTCGAAACCCGGGCAGATCGACACATCGATTTAAGTACTGACGCCTTAAACCGTGCGGCTATCGAC
>NW_019422106.1:1824-4299 GCF_000390285.2 Anoplophora glabripennis
TTTTTTAGTTGTTTTCTTTAAATAACTCAGCGGGATGACTTTGTACGAAAAAATGCTTAGGACATGATTTTGTTCGTAATAAAAATAGCTACAAAATGGCGGTGGTCCGATTACGAAATTTGCAATAACAAAGCCGTGAGATTGAAAAACGGTATAAAACGTCAATTTTTTAAAGTTGCTGTAATAATGTCAATTATAAACAAAAAGTGATAAAACTTTCGAAAACTTAGTTCAAGTTATTTTAAGAAAACTACTAAAAAAAAATTTTCACGATTAAATTGTTAATAACGTTTTTCCTGATAAAATACTTTGTCAGCAAATTAGCCTGTTATTGTACTCATCATTTAAAGTAGGCTTGTGTATAGTAGGATCGTATTCGATGCAAAGTAGAGCTAAAAGTTGTCGGTCTTTTATCAAAGGAAAATCGTGTCATCATTTTTAAGAGGCGTAAGATGAACTATTTCAAATTTAAAATGAAATTGAATGTAAAATCTGAAATACCGCTGCATATGCACTGTGTTCTGGTAGTAGCTGTAGTCGCCCAGGTGCATCGAGTGTACGAAGTGGTCGGTTATACGTCAAATACTAACCTGGCGAGCTTGATCGTAAAACAGAGAGCGCCTCCAAAAAACAAGTAATCAACAGTGGCGCGCACAGAGGTAAAATGTAGTACATAATGTGAAATTTAAAAAACAAATTGGATTTATAATAAATTACATTTAAAATAAATAGTTTATGAGAATAAATGAATTTTTGTAGGAACAAGGGTGCCAGATGTGAACTGATCCATTCATCCCTTCATAATGTATAAAGAAATTATTCAATTTCTAAAACATTTAAAAGCGTACTGCATTGGTTTCCTTGACAGGCAATGATTTATTACTTTGCATCGAATATGATCCTACTATAGTTATTTCCGGGTTATCAAGGTTTGACACAGGCCGAACCTCTACCATCTGGACTATTATAGCTGATATATATGTTTTGCGAAACAAGACATTTAAAACAATAATAATTTAAAAACTACTTAGAAGTCGGCAAAACATGGTGTTTCAGAAAACATAGGCCAACGCTCGGGGGCAGATTCCCAACATAAAAACAAGATTATTTTTTTCATATCAACATGGGTCCAATTTCGCTTTGTTCCTTAGCTACAGGGTGTCAAAGTTTTAAGATGTGTTTTTTTCCAAAATAATAATCTTGTTTTTGGGTTAGGAATCTGCCTCCGAGCGTTGGCCCATGTTTTTTGCAACACCCTGTATATTGTACTTTTAAGCAAATTAAACAAGCCTCAGCTGGTAATTGGTAATTGGTTATATTTGTTTAATTTAAGACATTTGAAAGGAACATTAGAACCGGCATAGTAGTTATTTTGCGTTTAACAATAATAACCAAGTAAATTCTTTCACATAATACGCCATTATAACACGTACACAATCGTCAAGATCTACTTTTAATAGCAATGTTATTAATCATTCCGGTCCTGCTATAATCTTATATTTAACAGGTACAGTTNCTGTTATTGTACTCATCATTTAAAGTAGGCCTGTGTAGTTATTTCCGGGTTATCAAGGTTTGACACAGGCCGAACCTCTACCAACTGGACTATATTATATAGCTGATATATATATGTTTCGCGAAATTACTGAACTAAATTTATACCTGAAGTAACAAGACATTTAAAACAATAATAATTTAAAAACTACTTAGAAGTCGGCAAAACATGGTGTTTCAGAAAACATAGGCCAACGCTCAGGGGCAGATTCCCAACATGAAAACAATATTATTTTTTTCATATCAACATGGGTCCGATTTCGCTTTGTTCCTTAGCTACAGGGTGTCAAAGTTTTAAGATGTGTTTTTTCCAAAATAATAATAATCTTGTTTTTGGGTTAGGAATCTGCCCCCGAGCGTTGGCCCATGTTTTCTGAAACACCCTGTATATTGTACTTTTAAGCAAATTAAACAAGCCTCAGCTGGTAATTGGTAATTGGTTATATTTGTTTAATTTAAGACATTTGAAAGGAACATTAGAACCGGCATAGTAGTTATTTTGCGTTTAACAATAATAACCAAGTAAATTCTTTCANTTACTTACTCCCAGCACAAAAGTTACTATTTATCGTACCCGAAATGAATGTCTTGCAAGATATTTTACGAAAAAACAATCTTATGACATAATTGGTCTTTTCAAAAAATTTAGCAACTTTATAATCCGAGCGTTTTCACCAAGACTTGAAATTTTTTGATCAAAATTATCGGGGACACTGGCCCCTCTACTTAAGAAACACCCTGTATATTGTACTTTTAAGCAAATTAAACAAGCCTCAGCTGGTAATTGGTAATTGGTTATATTTGTTAAATTTAAGACATTTGAAACGAACATTAGAACCGGCATAGTAGTTATTTTGCGTTTAACAATAATAACCAAGTAAATTCTTTCACATAATACGCCATTATAACACGTACACAATC
>NW_019422107.1:0-4274 GCF_000390285.2 Anoplophora glabripennis
CATAGGACGTTGATTTTTATTATTTTTCGGTTACTATTATCATGAAAGCCTTGTGCAGATTAACAAACAATTTTCACATATAAATATAAATTAGCAATAAATATATTGGTCAAACACATCAATCCTATAGAAATAAATTCCCTTGGTTTCTTTACATTAAAAAATCTTATCAATTGAAAGATTGTTTATTCTTCTATACCAGAAGTTAGGAATCTTATCTGTGGCGTTAGCTATCTTTTACATAACTACTCTGGTATCGAAGAACATTGGTTGATTTCATTTGAATTAAACCATACAATAAGGGCTAATAATGTGATATACAGGGTGTTTCATATAGCATGTCTTTATTTTAAGTAAAAAAGTTTCAATAATGTTTTTCTTTGTATCCCACATTTTTTGAGATATGTACCTAGCTCAAATTTGGAACGTAAGCTAACTTAAATTGCCTGCATCATTAGCCCTACCTAATAGTTGTCACGATCCCCGCAAACTTTCTTCCGGTACGCCACTGTTTTTTTCTGGAACAATAGTTTAATTGCCTGTTCAATTTAGAAGCTTTTTTGTCCCTTGCAATTGTTTTGTATCTGCTGCCGTTTTCGAACAAAAAATAAAAAATACGTTCCTGTAACTCGCTAAATTAGAAGACGGATTTCAAAATCCTCTATTTAGAAATAATATTTCAAACGTTTTTTTATGCATAATACTGTTTGCCTTATAGTAGTTATTAATTTGTATTTATTGTTAACGAAGTAGTAACGACTTTCTAAAACATCAACCGATGATTTTTGTAATTTGTTAATTAGCCCCGTTTATTCTTTGTCATCCTGTATCATTAAGTAATTAAAAAGTAGTTAATATTTAACTCGAATAATAATTATCTAAGTAGGCGGAAGTAGTTTTTGAAAACCGAAGGCCAAAATTAATGAAACAAAATAATAATTATCCGTCAGTCAGAACCAACTGGAGAATTTTGGAATTCGACTTTTAATTTAGCGAGTTACAAAAATCATTTTTTATTTTTTTGCTCGAAAACGGCCGCAGATACGAAAACATTGAAAGAAACAAAAAAGTTTTTAAATTGAACAGGGAATTAAACACTTAACCTAGAAAAGATGGCGTACCCTAAGAGTTTGGGGTGACTGAAAAGAGGCCCGACCCTAGAAAAAGTATCACCCTGTAAGTCGTAATGACTATATAATCTAATTGTAAGTTAGCATACGTTACAACTTTGACGTACATATCTCAGAAAAAGAAAAAACAGAAAAATTATTGAAACTTTAACACCTTGTGCCATGGTAACGAAGAATTTACGGACATATGTTAATATGAACTTTTTTACTTGACATCATGCGCAGATTCACGCCCCTGAATAAAGACATACTATTATGAAACACCCTGTATATATTTTTTAAATTATCATTGTATATTCCACCTTGGCACTATTCTATTTTATTTATGTTTCAAGAATGACCAGAACAAGGCAAGAAGCCTGGCTATTTTCTGTAGAACCAATACCTTCGCAGAAACACACACGCAAGTTTTTAAATAAACGCCCGATGCAAAAACAAAAACGCCGGTAACTAAAATTGAGAGTTAAAAAACGGTTTTTTTGCTTGCCCCTGAACAAATTGAAGGGCCCCAAAAAATATTATTCCATTTCAGTATTTTGAATATCTTCCAAACTGAAGTAACTGTAGTACCTTTACAGCATACATATTTCTAGTGTAAGTAAAAGATGTTTGAGAAAGATATTTTTCGAGATGGAAAATCTGTTCTCTTGTTGCTAGATTTTGAGATTTTTGACGTTCATTGAGTTCACTCATCTGTGTATTTTCTTTCCATCCTAGATGGTAAACTAAAAACACAGATGCATTTGTATAAATCTTTTTACACAAAGTTTGCGAATAGTTTTTATACGAAGTATATTTGGACTAGACTTAAGAAGTGTTGACGCCTTATTTAGATCGCTCGACTGTATCTTATTAACCAAGTACAATATTTACCCTTCCAGATAGAGTCGTACGTGTTGGTATGTGTATTTAAACAATTACCACATCATAAAACGGCGTACCTTGAAAAATGTACTACTTACACAAAACCTTTGAGATCCGGTCTTTTATTCTGCTTTCGTCTAAGAGAATAAGTCAAACAGATTACTTAGTTTTTCCCCCTCAGTAATATTATCCTGTGTTACTTGTCAGGAAGCATATCGTATATACTAGCAAAATTGCATCTTTTAATAAATGAATATGAAATGGTTGTGCGTAAGACACTGCAATTGTAATTAATTAGTTTTAGTGTTTTATGTCCAATAATTAATTACTANTCTTATTAACCAAGTACAATATTTACCCTTCCAGATAGAGTCGTACGTGTTGGTGTGTGTATTTAAACAATTACCACATCATAAAACGGCGTACCTTGAAAAATGTACTACTTACACAAAACCTTTGAGATCCGGTCTTTTATTCTGCTTTCGTCTAAGAGAATAAGTCAAACAGATTACTTAGTTTTTCCCCCTCAGTAATATTATCCTGCGTTACTTGTCAGGAAGCATATCGTATATACTAGCAAAATTGCATCTTTTAATAAATGAATATGAAATGGTTGTGCGTAAGACACTGCAATTGTAATTAATTAGTTTTAGTGTTTTATGTCCAATAATTAATTACTACCATTTGCATAATGTGTTTCTTGGATACTGTGCTTTGTAATAATAATAATAATAAAAACAGCCTACCTCATTATCGTTACACTAGGTGGACAAAAAAATTGTAATATTAAAATACAGGAGAGCAGTGAAAACACCTGCAGTCAGTGGCGAAATAAAAAAGGGTCAGAGGACTAGGAACCTCCTCCTAACTTCATTCCACGCTAATAATTTAATACTTTTAATTGGTGGATTATACAAAAACACACATGAAAATCTTTCAAGGCCAAGATGTGCGGAGGGATCGAGGTTGTGACATAAACATTCGCTGACGTCAAAAAACCCGTAATGTTCGTGTAGTTTTAGAAACTTGTATTTTTTATACATGGTGATTCGTCAAGAATAGCAAGACTAGGATATGGAAATATTAGAAACTAAAATATGATTATTGTATTATCAGTAACAGTAAATCAGCGAAATCTTTTTTTTTTTCTGAATACAATAATTGTAAAAACGAGTAGTAATTTCGAATCTATCTAAAATAAGGACTTGTTTAATTCCATATACAGGGTGTTTCTTAATATCGTGCTAATATTCAAGGAGGTTATTCTTGGGTCCATTTTAAGAAAAAAACTTTATATGAACATATGTCCTAAAAGTCTTAACTTTTGAACTACAGGGTGCTAAAATTGTATGAAAAATCATTTTTTTAATAACTGGTATTACCCTAGATATTTTTTCAAATTTGGTACACGTCTTCTATTCATCGAGATGCATTTTCTGATGTACAAACAATTTTACTATTTTTGCCAGTGACGTCTGTACAGGTTTTGTATTGAATATTTTTGAAGAAAAATATGTTACGCCACTGCTTTTTCTTAAAGTAAAAATCAATTTTGAAATTCTCATTCCTTTCTGAGCAAATGTGGTGTCTTGAACTTTTTTCGTTTGACGTACGGTTTTCGCATAAAAAAATAAAATTCATTCATTTGCATCTTATTGGACCACTTACGAGAAAAAAAAAAGATTTATGTAACTTTGAACAATAATTTATTTAAGATAATAACTTTTAAACGTTGAAATTATGAAATTACAGTAATCTACATACATTTTGGAATGGTAAAAGAAAATTACCCTGGCGTAACATATTTTTCTTCAAAAATATTCAATACAAAACCTGTACAGACGCCACTGGCAAAAATAATAAAATTGTTTGTACATCAGAAAATGCATCTCGATGAATAGAAGGCGTGTACCAAATTTGAAAAAATATCTAGGGTAGGTAATACCAATGTTATTAAAAAAATGATTTTTCATTAAACTTTAGCACCCTGTAGTTCAAAAGTTAAGACTTTTAGGACATATGTTCATATAAAGTTGTTTTCTTAAACTGGACCGAAGAATAACCTCCTTAAATATTAGCACGTTATTAAGAAACACCCTGTATATGTCTGCTTTCCAGATAGTTTTTTAAATGATGTTAAACTTTTAACATCCTGTATTTCTACGAAATCCCAAACATACGAAAATTTGTTGTTCAGGTAATAACGAAATAGGTATTAGAGAAGGGATATTTTGTTATTTATTGTCGCTCTGTGCTATCCTACGTCATATATTACGTCAG
>NW_019422108.1:0-4273 GCF_000390285.2 Anoplophora glabripennis
TTATTTTCCTCAGGTTGGCAATTGAATTACGGCAAAAAATTATTAAAACAGTAAAATCAAAAATGCATCAAAACATTCTGCTTGGTGTAATTTCTCATAAGATTTTCAGATTCAGTCTCGAGTGTAGACGTAGCGGTTTGTCGTTGTTCATTGTAAATGAATCATTAATATTGGCGACGCCAAGATTTAGGGATTTTAAGTTGTACCATCCGTGCAATATGGTTGCCTAAGCTCGACAATCACGTGACTTGTAATCATTTAAGAAGGCTCTGCATGTCTGTAGACAAACGCTACTCGCAAAATGACAAATGCTTTTGCTACTGAGCACAATTTCAGTCTTTTAAAAATCATAATTTTACGTATTTAATCACTGCCTAATTAATTAATTTAATAAAATAATTATAAAATTAGTTAAAGCTTAGTAGTATAGATTTTTTTTATTTTAATCTAACTGACAGTTATAGTAATAAAGAGGTGTTCATTCAGAAAATAAAAATAATGCCATCGCCATGCTTGTTACAAAGGTACTTAAAACTGTATTTATTGACCACACTACCGTGAAAACTAATTTAAATTATTCAGCTATTCTGGGGTTCCTCAAATTAGAAAGATCAAAGCTTTATACAATGACGACCATACATCTGCCACCATAAAGCTTTAAAAAGATGATTTGAGAGTGCTTTGTACAGAAATATAATTAATATAATAAACTTTCGCTTCCACATATTTATAATTCTGGGTATATGCAATTTTGCACTTCTGTAAAGTCCTTTTATAAATCATTCATAAAATGAAAACAACAGAAATAAATAGAAAAAGGAAATTCCAAAATGTTCATATTCTTCCAAAAAAAAATTGTGTTCGTATAGGCCTGTTACTAATATTATTAATTTTCCATGTGTAAACCATAATAATCAAGCCAAATTTTGTTTTTCAGATGTTTTGGCTTGTTTAACGTCAGATTCAAGAATAGCTGAAAAGAAAAAATATGAAGCAGGCTTTGGAATGTTATTCAGAAATAAAATAGGAGCCATACTTTGGTAATTTAAAGTATTAGCTATAACTTCGAAAATAGAAAATTTCATTAAATCCATTTGGAGTTATAATTGTTTTCACACAACAACTTTTACGGGGCCTTTCTGAATTAATTATGTTCCATACAGTTTTGGTTTTATTCTTACAATTAGAATTAAAATTCAAAAATAAAATCGACCCATTTATGAGCTACAGCCGCAAAAACTATTTTTTTTTAAATTTCGCTTGTAACTTAGAAACACACATACATGGAGGAAACGTTATGATGTTCTCAGTAACACTCGTATAACTTTTAAGCCGATATCATTACACTCCATTCAGGATTTCTCAAATATAGTTATAATTATTGTAATCATAGGTTCACCATTGGAAATTAAACTCATTCTTTCAAACACAAACTCTTTGTGGAATCCATACTATGGTTTATTGATAAAAAGTAATTAATGAAATAAGTACTGCATAATTGATTTTTTAAAATCTCTCCTGGGTGTTCTCCGAACGCAAACACTCTGCTATAGTGAGTTTCGAACCAACAACTGAATACTTAGATCAGTCCGTCTTGTTATTGAGTCGTTGACTCGTTGTATGTTGACTTAAAATTGTATTAATATATATTATATGCTGACAGAATTGACAAATTATTATTATACTACATCAAAGCCTTTTCAGTCAAAGTATATAGAATAACAATTATTCCTTCTAACTGATCATATAAATTATGTAAGATCTTGTAAAGAAACACCAAGCTTAATATCTCAGGTCCTTCATGGAATGAAGTACAATTAATTCAGGTAAAAAAATATCGTGATTAAAACGTCTTTCAGGATAGAATTTGTTAAATTAGAATTCCAAAAACTTTTATTTGAACATATTCCTGTATATATATTTTACACGATACAAGTTCCAAATGGCCCTACAGTATTTGATACACTATGAGGGGCAAGATTTACTCCCCCTAATAACTCATAACCTTGCATTTACAGATATTCAAAGATTATTCATTGTTTTGAGGGCTTTTAAATCATATTGTAGCAATAAGCAACCTGATGCATTATTTATTTCTGTATATTGTATATTCATATCATCTGCAATCGTTATATACGTTAGAGATGAAAAGTAAAAGTAATAATGGCCTTAGATTTGATCCATGCCAGACATCAGAATAGCAATAAACTTAAATGATTTGGTATCTTCAATTTCAACATAATTTTATCTTAGATACAGAAAATTTGAGTATATTTCTGTTAAGTCATCTACGATTTTTAGCTCGTAAGCATGACTGAACCGTAAGTTTAAAAAATTTAAAACTATTTGTAATATGAGTGCCACAAATTCATATTTTATGAACTAATTTTAATAATAATAAAGGTACCAATGTACATAAAGTGGTTTAAATTAATTTTAATTCATTCTGAACACCAAATCATTGAAAAACAAATCGCCGTTTAACATTTGTGATCGATACAATTAATTTTATTACTTAGAAAGCAATTAGAATCAAGTAATTGCCGGTCAAAATGCCAATCAATTCTCCAACTCCAATGAAACATACCGTTCCGACTTGCATTTCATTTCCTCTGTCAAATTTTGTAGGTATTGCCAACCTAAATAGGATATTAGAATTAATTACACTCCTTACAGACGTAATGAGGATGTGTCTGAACTTGTAGCTACATGCGGAAGCTAAATTTCGTATGTTCTTACATTTCGGCAGACACGAAATAGAAGTGAAGATTTGATTAAAACTTGTAGAGTAGGAAGGGGTGTTACAAAACCTTCTAATATTTTAGAAACTAAATCGATTTATAATTACGCAATTCAAACATTGTTTGAATTTGTTTAATAACTTATTCTGTTTGGGAAATAGAAACATTAATAAAGTAGTACACTTTTATCTTTATCAAAAAATTATAGGGTAATATGTAATACTAACGTCAAGACATCAAATATAAAACACAATTACACATTACTAACTCACTGACAAATCATTTAAATAATACCCATAAAAATGGGTATTAGAATGATGAGCAGTTAATGCTCATTTACGCGGGGCAATGAGGCAAGTGCGTGATAGAGTAGAGTACCGTATAAACGTTCAGTAGAGTAGAGTAGAGTAGAGTCACTAGAAACATATGGTATGGTCTACTCTATTATCACCACCACCGTCAAAATGTCCGCTCGCCTACGCACTCTACCCATGTAACGCGCTCTGGTTCTGTAGTAGAGTAGAGTAGATAGGAAACCACCACGTTGTGTCTTGTTTATAAAATAGCGAACATGAAATTAACTGAAGATGAAACTTTAAAACTTGTACAGCTGTATGGCGAATACGAGTGTTTATGGAATGGAGGCAAACCGCGAAAAATGAAATTGTGGAAGGAATGACAAAGGGGAGCTTTGGAGTGAACGAGTTAAAGTTTTGGAGAGTATTGGCTTTGGAGTAAACGAGTTTTACTTCCTCATCGATAACTTCAGTGACTTCTGTTGTGTGCATAAACAATTTTGAATCAACTTTCTTTTTCTTGAATTCATTTTTTCACCAAACACCACGCCACACTATATTAGCATCAGTGCTATACTTTGTGTGACCAGTGCTGAAACGGTAGAGGGGGCAGTAGAGAACACTCTACTTGCTACTCTACTCTATCCGTAAATATTCCCGTGTAAATAAGCCTTTAATATTAGTATGCTAATAGAAATGCTAGTCCATATCAATTTTTTCAAAAGTGGTATTTTACAAAACCCTACCGACTCCAATACCATGTCTTTTCATTTTACAAATTCAAAAAATTAAATCAAGAAAAGGAATAAATTTAAGTGGACGTCAGAAAAGAATATTTTTTATATTCGAATCATAAAATAAATTGGAACCANTGGGTATTAGAATGATGAGCAGTTAATGCTCATTTACGCGGGGCAATGAGGCAAGTGCGTGATAGAGTAGAGTACCGTATAAACGTTCAGTAGAGTAGAGTAGAGTAGAGTCACTAGAAACATATGGTATGGTCTACTCTATTATCACCACCACCGTCAAAATGTCCGCTCGCCTACGCACTCTACTAATGGTGTTTTTTTTTGGTTAGCTATATGTATTTAAAAGGAAGACGAAGATAGATATAAGTAAAATTATGAACACATTTTTAAATTTTTTCAAAAGTGGTATTTTACAAAACCCTACCGACTCCAATACCATGTCTTTTCATTTTACAAATTCAAAAAATTAAATCAAGAAAAGGAA
>NW_019422109.1:0-4271 GCF_000390285.2 Anoplophora glabripennis
ATAGAATGAGAGCGACCCAACTAGTGGGGACTTTAAGTTGCCCTTCATTGTACCATACTTCTCATTGAAAAGCAATAAGTCACTACGTACAAACTGAATAATTACCTAATTGAACATAATACTAAAAAATTATTCAATTATAAAATATAGTGAAACCGTTTTGTCGTTCATTACAGATTAAAAACAGAGTAAAGCTAGTGACCGTATACGGTAGATTAAGATTCACTCTCGATAAACCTTTGTAGGTCAGCGGTCATGAACGGTCCGAAGAAGGGTTTAAATAATGACTTGAAAATATTTTCTTTTCACTGTAGGTAAATATGCAATTTAATTTTTATTAAAAAAGCTTAGCTCTGAAAATACCGCTGAATTTATTCTTCCAGACACCTCAAGTACTGAAAAAGGCTTGGCTCTGGAAACAGATAAATTGAATTATTTTTAGTTCTATTTCAGCGTCACCTATAAATCTGTCTTAAACTAGACTAACACTTCCTTTAATTTGTAGGTATTAATTGTCGCGTAATAAATCTATCCTTGGCCAAAGAAAAAAAATAAGACTTATCATAAAATACAAAACCTAAAGTCATAACAAACACGGGGCGAGAACGTAGCAACGGGTGTCAAAAACGACTAAGAGCGGAACTAATTATATCCGTACGAATCCATGTGCCTTTTATTTCGGTATATTCCTGCTCTGACAACGTAAAATAAGGCGTCGCACGCCGGAAAATATACGGCTGAAGATTGAAATAACGAGCGCCGATTTATTAAGGTCATAAATATAATACATTTCAAATTGAATCAGAATAAATATTTGTATCTGAGATAAAATGTAATTCATAGTTGTGTTGATACATATATTAACATCAGACTTATATGAATACTGAAACATACTTGTATTTTTCTCTTTCTGTCAAAGAAAAAAATAAAATATTGCAATGGCCAGCAAACATAACAGACATGAACTCAATCGAACAGATATATTTTAAGAAGGATTTTACTGTCAGATGAACCTCCTGAACCCATTGGACGTGATAGGCGTACCTACAATAACTTGTTGTATTTTATATACCGTTGGTTTAGATACAACAGTTTGATTGCCATTTCCCCTTGTGTTTTTATGTACCGAAATATCCTTTACAATATTTCAGGGAAATTTGTTTAAGGCGAGGAATAACATTGCCGGTAGGCGGTATCTAAAACAAAACACCTATATGCATTATATAATAATAGGTATACCAAATAATTATTTAACGTCAAAATTTGTTTACAGCTCTGTTGAATTAATTCATCTGATGTATTAGAAATTATGAGCTAAAGGCATTGTTTACAATATCATTTATGTACAATAGAAAAAGAATGGTGCCCAAGATAGATCCTTGAAGAGCACCCATACTAATTGGGTGGAGTCTGAAGACAGAAATTGGCAGATTTGTTAAAAGAAAATGTTCTCCGTTTTCAGAACTGTACTAGCAAACACAAAAAAAAAGTGATACACCTTGGAGTATTTCGAGAGTGGATATGATGGAACTTGTTAAAAAATTGGCTNGGAATAACATTGCCGGTAGGCGGTATCTAAAACAAAACACCTATATGCATTATATAATAATAGGTATACCAAATAATTATTTAACGTCAAAATTTGTTTACAGCTCTGTTGAATTAATTCATCTGATGTATTAGAAATTATGAGCTAAAGGCATTGTTTACAATATCATTTATGTACAATAGAAAAAGAATGGTGCCCAAGATAGATCCTTGAAGAGCACCCATACTAATTGGGTGGAGTCTGAAGACAGAAATTGGCAGATTTGTTAAAAGAGAATGTTCTCCGTTTTCAGAACTGTACTAGCAAATATAAAAAAAAGTTATACACCTTGGAGTATTTCGAGAGTGGATATGATGGAACTTGTTAAAAAATTTGCTACAATGTTCATCTTGTTCATCTAAGGTAGATTCTGGTGCTGATTTGTGGCGAGATAAAATTCGAAGAAAAGAATATGCCAATAAAGTTCTGTTATCGGAACTACTATAACGATTTACCGCGGCAGAAGCGTGCCTTGAAATTTTCCGCCAATACCTTTCTATCTCAGGTGTCGATTGCGGTTAATTCCAAGAAAATGATGCAGGGGTCTTCTTGGAATTCTATTTCAACAAATATTGTACGGACTGTACAACACTAATACTACTGCAAGCAACGTACTACATACGACGGAAGCAGGATCATTCCTTCTGATTCAAATACGTACGTGAGCGTATAAAATAAACGAACTAGCATTCCGTCCTCGCTGCTATAATTTAAGAAAGTATTAAGTGGATTTTATAAGCTTAATACGTCTTACATAAAGTTTCTGACTTTAGTGTAACTATATTTACGACTCCAGCTATTTAATGTGGCATGTTAAAAGCTCCCTAATAAAAATGATTTAGTGCGGTAGTTACTTTTTTGTAATAAAGTCCATTATTTGTCCATTTATATGTAAATTTAGAGAGTTTATTGCACTTTGTTAGCTGCAGCTCAACTATTTACAAGGCAAAATTCTGAACTGCAAGTTTTATATTCAGTTCTGCTTTGTTAATACATATTTTCTTTTCTTCGAGGTTTTTTTTTCAGAAATCAAACAAAGTGCCAGGAGCTTTTGCCACTCGTGATATTCAAAAATAAATTATAATGTAATAATACTAATGCATATTATTACCGTAAATTACTAATTAGTCTTAAATTATTAGTATTAACAATTGATTACAAGAATGTTTTGTTTTCTCTTGCATTTCAGTTTAATTTTTATTTTCACAATTTATATTGCATACGCGGGTATAATTTTCAATTTAAAACAATCCAGTGAACATAATTTTCCAAATTATTAACTTTAAGAAGATATTAAGTTTTCAAAAGCCGTCAATGTTTAATTTCTTTGAGCGACTCAAAAGATTCTCATTTTTTCTTGTATTAAAATTGTCAGAATTGTGCAATAAATTATGACATTTAAATACAAACAATTTGCAATTTATTACTATACTCTGTTATTTATAAACCAATTCTGAAAAACTTCTTTTTATTGTATTTATCCAGAATTTACGATAAATTATAAAATGCTTTACTTTCTTTAGAGTTAATTTCAATGGTATACGAGAATTGTTTAAACTTCCATATTGTCGAAATCGGAACAGTCCGTCCAAATAAATTTTTAATAAAATAATTATACAGGGTGTCACGAAATTAATGGGACACAGAGCAAGGGTAGATTCCTTACATTAAAATAATGCGATTAAGTCAAACTTACCTTTGTCCATTTGTGGCTAATAAAAAAGTTACAGGGCGTTAAAGTTGAAATTTTGAATTCGAAATTCTTAAAATTGTTAGAAAGTTTTCAAATGATTCTTTTGAAAATTTGGATTAGGAGGTTTTCTGGGACGAGAAAAACGAATCCGTACTTAATTTTGCTATAAACGCTAGAGGGCGCTACGAAATGCACTCTTGGTTGATAAAAACTGGTTATAACTTTTTTATCAGTGTGTGTACGAAAGTTCTAATAGAAAAATATTGTTCTCCTATCTATTTTTCACAAATAAGGGATACTTGTTTTATGTCGATAAATTTAACCGTTTTCGATTTATTTCTTGTTTTTCTATTGGATGCAATAAAATAAAATAAAAGTTTGTAGTTACTTACGTAAAACTGTCATAGTAAGCTTTGGTTATTTGAAAACAAGTTGTACTATTGACAATTAGCTGATTGACAAGTAACTTATATTAAATAGTGTATTCCTTTAAGTTTCTGTTTGCAATTAATAATATCGCGTGAAATATGCCTCGCCATAATTTATTTTCTAATGAAGAAATGCGAGATATGGTATGTAGGTATTTATGCAAAAGAAAATTTTAATGGACGTCGTGCGTGTCGCAGGTATTTAGAAAGTTACCCAAATAGATTACAACCAAATCACAAATTATTTAAAAACCTTTATGACCGGTTAGGAGATACTGGATCGTTTCGTCCTAAAAGACGAGATGCTGGCCGTCCAACAACTGTTACTCCAGGACAAGAGGAGGATATTTTGCTTCGTGTAACAGAAAATCCTGAAATAAGTTTACGACGAAAATCTGCGGCTGTAGTGGTACCTAAATAATCTATTCCTAGATTATTTCATAATGAAAAACTGTACCCGTATCACTTTAGACCAGTGCAGAATTTACTATCTGCAGATTTTCCAGATAGGGAACAATTTTGTCTTCGATTCTTAGACCGACACAATGATGATCCACACTTT
>NW_019422110.1:0-2628 GCF_000390285.2 Anoplophora glabripennis
GTTCATTTTACCGCTGTAAGCACTATTTTGCTTATAATTTGTTATTCTTTTTACTTTTGTATCGCTCTCTGGTAGCCTTACCTTTATCTTTCCTTACTCCTAATAAGGACAGTAATCTGATTTTTGGATAAAACTGACAAATTGACAAAGCTAAGTGAGCGGGCGCATTGTCATGGTGCAAAAAACATGTTTCGCCAGATTTTTTCAGTAACCATTCTAAAAACGCCCTATAGTACACACGGTTCACTAGTTTACCTTGAGATAAGAATTCAAAATGCATAATTCCATTAAAGGTGAAATAAGTGCCTTCTTGGAGCGTGGAGATCCTTTGTGAATTCATTGTTATGACTGAATGTCGTAATCCAGCTTTTGCCTCCCGTTATGATCATCTGAATGAATGTTTCATTGATGAATCTTTGGATTGTTCAAGCAGTTGCCGACTAACGTCCATACGAGGAACACATTTTGCTGCAATTCGATACATGTTCAATTTTTCAGTCAAAATTTCATGGCAATTGAGACGCTAACCTCTGCTGCAATTTCTCTGAGTCTGCGACTTGCACGCACCAGATCTTTGACTTTCTGAACGTGGGAGCTGTACGATCCAGAGTATCATCTCCGTAAGCTTGTTTCAAAACTTAAAACGCTTCCGTGAAAATTTTCCCAGTTTCACGCAAAATTTTACGTTGCATCGTCGATCCAGAAAATCGCACATTTCAAAAACCGTCACTAACACTTAAACACGTTGCACTCAAATAACAATATCACGAAAACTAAATGAGATATCAACAATCCAAGCACATGTAGTTACACAGGAGGTTATGCGCAACGCATTGCTGCCAACCGCATATCACTAAATATCCCCATTAGATTAGTGCGTTATTTTCTAAACAGACCTCGTATCTCCACAATCTTTAAATATCCTCTGGGTTATACTTATTTACGATTATAATTACGAAAACAAAATCACTCCATCATGAACAAACCTCGGCAAATGAAACTCTGTCCGCTACTATGTAATTTTTTTCTATTTAATGGCTTCTTAGTACTATTTCATAATTGTATCCTTTTATCTTCCGGTGATTATAGGCTTTATGTATGTTACATTACTTACATTATAACTCATTAGTCAGCGGGAATTTAAAAATAACCTGTTACGCGATGACAAGTGCGTTTTGCAGAATGAGGGGGGAGTGTTAATGCAATTTGGCAATTGAATGCACCTGAATTCTCGATCCTGACCAAGCCCATTTTATGCGAGAACGGGTTTGACCTAGACAGGTAATATTGCCATATTTTTAAGCGTGAAATATTCGAAATGGAGTGTTGAAAATATAAACATAAAAATTTATTAATTTGGCGTTGGTAATAAATTTTAATAAAGTTACTACAGTTTCCTGTGATAAAAATAGACAGATTTAACTAAACTTTGTCTATTGCTTTGTTTAGCCGCTAGAAGGCATCACAATTGACGAAAAAAAATTTATTTTTTTTTCAAATTATTTGAAACGCTTTGTAAGATTTTATTGAATTTTATACAATAATACTTCCATACAGATGTCACTTTATGATAGCAAACAAAGTGATTGGATTAACAGAACTATGAAAAATATCTCATCCCTTGCATTAATCTGTTCAATATTTTGTCAAGAGTCATTCTATAGATTCTGTTTTTTGTCTTAAATATAAAGAGTCTGTTAAAATATTTGCTTGTAACACTTTTTTAATTGTAATAGTTTTGGGATAATTAATTGTTTGACTTGAAACTTGAAATAATTACAAAAGTCATTTATTTGATAACATAAACTTAAATAACGTATTCTAATTTACAGAAACTTGAAATAGACGATTCTATTATAAGAACTGTTGAATATGGTCATTGTTCTCTATGATGCAACATATTTTAAAACATCATAAACACTGCATTTTTCTGTATTGTACTTTTGTTTGATAAAAATAATAGTAGGTCACTATTAGTTGCAGTTGTCAATATTTTCACGAATTGTAATTAATAAATAGACATCGGAAACTTTTTGGCGACAATCAAATAAATAAACAGTAGTAATCTACTCGTACACTATGCTAGTAAGCGGTAATACCCATTGTAGTAGAAGAAATAGCCTAAATCTGTGGTCAAACCGTGTGCCGCTCTATGCTCACAATACACAATGCTACTGACTTCTTACACATACCATACACTCGACCAAACAAAGTGTCGAACTCACACACGCACAAACGACAATGAAATGCACAGCCAACGTTTCTCAGCAAAAAAAACGGGGTCGTTTACCGTCACGCCAGCCCGACAGTGCGGGCATTAGGGTGCCGCTAGATACGTATCGAATAAATTGATCGATGCTAAGCTTTAGATCAGAGGCAAACATATAATCGGTAATGATAAATCAAGAAACATTTAGTACAACTTAATATGGTAGGTTCCATGTAATGCGTTTAGTGTAGAAAAATAGACTGTCCCTATTTATTTGTTTCATACTATTATGCAAATACTTACATATTCAGAATTTATCTTATTATAAAAAAAATTCTGGATGTATAGGCGACTCTTACAAATACAATTTTGTAAAGAAAAAATCAAAAAGGGCAGTTCGAAAATGATTTAAAAATACA
>NW_019422110.1:3771-4305 GCF_000390285.2 Anoplophora glabripennis
ATAACAATAAATCTGATTTATTCCACGGACAATAAATAAAAGTTATTTATTTTGACTAAATCTAAAAAAAAAGTTTTTGTGTTTTTTTCGAAAAAGTAATATTCAAGCTGTAAAATGCTGTTAAACTTAACACACGTGTATATCTATAGCTAATATACGTATACTCTGTGTTAAACTTTGGTGGCGTTTTAAAGCTAAAACATTGATTTTTCGAAAATAACACAAGAATAGTTTTTTTTTAGATTTCATTGAAATAAACAACTTTTATTTGAAACTTTTTTTCATAAAACGACAAGTAAACTTCCTGCTACTTGGAGGCAGTTTTTTTTTGGGGGGGGGAGGGGTGGATTTGGGGCTTTGTGCCCATTGAGACTTGATCCACATGTTAAAAACTATCAACCTGAGACGTTTAAAAAAAATTGGCCGAAATCCACTTCCAATAAGGGGTCCTTTAATAAACAAGACAAATAATATTCTTTTAGGAACAAAATCTAATATGTAACACTGTCGTTTCAGAAGGTGATTTTTTGCTAA
>NW_019422111.1:0-4263 GCF_000390285.2 Anoplophora glabripennis
TGGGCGACTACAGCTACTACCAGAACACAGTGTGTATGCAGTGGTATTTCAGATTCTACATTCAATTTCATTTTAAATTTGAAATGGTTCATCTTCTGCCTCCTAAAAGTGATGATACGATTTTACTTTGATAAAAGACCGACAACTTTTTGCTCTACTTTGCATCGAATACGATCCGACTACAGTCACATAGTGCATGTGCAAGTCAAAAGTGGGTTAGAAGGTTAGTGACTTGGACAGGTTAGCCTAGGTTAGAAACACGTACCAAGTTATTTATTTGTCTCCGTCCGATTGTTTTTTTTATGGAATATACAAGTCTCTCTTGCATTACTTACAGTCAATATTTAAATACTACATACTTTTCACCCTCTCTTTATAATTTATCTAGTCAGTATTGTTTTTTTTTATATCATTATTTCTGTAATGAAATTGAAACGGTTATGAAATGAAATTTAAATTATTTGAACTCTTGGAGTTTTGTAACTTCAATATTAAATTTTATTTAAAGTGAAACAGAGCTAATTTCTTTGCAGCCATAATAGTCACATTTGGTCAGATGAAAACCTGCGCACTACTCGTCGGTTTAGCTTTCAGAGATTCAGTGTCAATGTATGGGCAGGAGTATATGGCGATCGTTTAATTGGGCCACATTTTCTACCTAAACATCTGAATGGGCTGCGTCACTTTCAATTTTTAGTGAAATTGTTTGAAAACCTTCCCCTTCAGATGTTACGAGATATGTGGTTTATATGCACGATGGAGCTCCGGCCCATTTTGCTTGTGATTTTTTTTAATCACGCCATCGTATTATACTCATTTTTCTCTATCTCCTCTTAAAATTAATGACATTATGACTGAATCACCCTGTATATTCTTTTAAGACTAGTGAAATTTCTTATAATCTTATTTATTTCTTACAAGCTTCCCTAGACATTCTTATGAATCCTGCAATAGCAATGTTACATTCCTTAGAGTGAACTTGCAAGTCTTGCTTGACCTGACCTTAACACCACCTAATCTAATCTAACCTCAAAAAAATTAGTAAATTCGGTTATTTGAAAAAAAAAAATATATAGATTTAACTTACTTGTTGTTGACCATGGGTAGTAACAGCATATGAATGGTTTCCGTGGAATACCCATAAAGAGGCAACCTTTTGTCTCCCAAGCCGCTGGTCTCGTACTTAGCTTTTATAGCCCTCCCTGCATCTAAATGAGCTTTCCTCAACTCCTCCATCGTAATCTTTAGCAATGAACAGCAAGAATATTAAAAGTTTGAAACATCTAACTAACCTAATTAAAAAATAAATTCCCAACAAAAAATTAGCACAAGATTTTCTACAAGCGGTGTTAAAGGCGAAGCTTTTTTTATTGAACAAATAATGAAAAGGAAGAGGTAACACAGAGTGCACAGAAATGGGGCCAAATTAATACCATAACCACTCCACTCACCATCTGAAGTTCGCCAATTCATGCAAGTAGACAAAAAAATATTTCGATTAATGATTTGTTACAATGATCAACAGGTGGACAGTGCACCACATGAATTTGGTTTTTGTTGTCGATATAAATTTTTTCATAACATTACCTGTTCTTTAAGCCATTCGGAATGTGGTCTGGACTTTGCAATCTCGTGTTTCAGTTCCACGTCCTGGATGACGCTTTTTTCTTGAGTGTCCACCAACAGCATTCTTCCGGGTTTTAGACGACTCTTAAAAATCACTTGCGAGGGGTCAACGTCATACACACCAACCTGAAAATTTTAAGCATATACAGAGAGGTAATATTACACTAGATACAAAAACATACCTCACTAGCCATTACCATCATATTATCTTTGGTAATGTAAAACCTGGAAGGTCTCAAACCGTTACGGTCCAAAATGGCCCCGATGAAACGGCCATCAGTGAAAGATATCAAAGCTGGACCGTCCCACGGTTCCATGATGCAAGCCGCCCAATGGTAATAGTCCCTTTTTTCTTCAGACATCGTCGGATCATTTTGCCAGGCTTCGGGAACCATCGTCATAACAGCCTAAAAATCAAAATTCAATGGATATGGTACATGATTAACGGTCATACCGACCTCTGGCAATTTCCTGTTTCCAGCATGGACCAGAAACTCCAAAACACAATCCGCAGAACCACTGTCGGATAAATTAGGTTCTACGACTGGATACAGGGTTTTCAATTTATTTCCAAAATCATCATTCTTCATTACTCCTTCTCGAGCTTTCATCAGGTTCACGTTACCACGCTGGGTGTTTATTTCTCCATTGTGGGCTAGCATTCTGCAAAAATAAGTTGTATTCATACAGTCTGGGCATACGTATGTTTCATTGTTATATTACAGTGGTTCTCCATCATTAAAAGCACTTTCGATAAATGTGTCAATTGTTTAATGTAATATGTGTTTATTGATGTTTGATAGAAATTATGACAAATGTTAAATACCTGTTGGTGTGTAACATTTTTAAATTTCTAAATGAATACACAAAAATTTTTTTTAAAAACCAATTTATACAAAATTATAAATTTATATAAAATTTGGGAATAGATGCGGCATGAGAAATGGTGTCAATATCATAAAAAAAATGTTTGTAAAATCCTTATAGTTTCCGAGAAAAAAATTATTGAAGTTGTAGTACTTTTAACTATTACATAGCTGGACAAATGTAATCTTTAGCGTCATTCGCAATACACATGAAGAGCCACGTGGCCTCAACGACTCTGAATACTAAAATCCAATTTTACAATGGTCGTTGCGATAGTGTTTACCATAGTTTTTTAGTAGTTAATGTCAAAAATGACTTACGTGTATAGCAACTTGGAGTTGATGGATATCATTTTAATTTATGGCAACAAGACAGTATTTGTATTATGGTGAAGCACGACAACATTTGTGTTAGTTTGTAGAAACTGAGTAAGACGGACCAAAACATGTTTACACTTTGGTGGACAAAATTTTGAACAGTTGTAACATTAGGTAAGTATGTCTTTATTTAAAACCACAAATAAATTTTTTTAAATTAATAATAATTGCGGCAAAAGCAGTTGAATTTGATGATATAAAATACGAACTATAAAATTATATTTATTTCTTTCCTTGCGAAATTCTTTGTCCGTTTTTATTAGTTTACACTCTGCCGCCATGCCGATCACATTGTGCGGGGTCAGGTTTTACAGTGGACCAGTTTCCAGTGCCGTGCAGAAGTATATTTTTAAACCATGTCGAACTGCCCTTTTTGATTTTTTCTTTGTGAATTGTATTTGTAAGTCCCCTGTCCATCCAAAAAAATTTTTTTTGGATAACTTCTGAATCACCCTGTATACAGTGTGTATGGTGTTTGCTGAGATCAAATTTTTACATTTTACTTTAATACGTTGTTTTCAACTCAAGCCCATATCAATTTAATCAGATGAACAGAGAACGTCATGCTGCTAATGTCTTTCTACCCCGTGTATCGAATGTGGTTAATTCCAAGAAAGGGACGTAAGGGAATTCTTGGAATTCTATCTCAATAAATATCGTGCCGACTGTATATACTATTGAAATGTCGCTATTCTCTTGCAAGTGTTAAAATTAAGTGTTAAATATACATTTTAAAACCCATGACATTTGTGTTTCTAGATAGAATAATGGAGTCGCCACATTACCGGTATGTTTAAGGTCTCTAGATTAACTAAGTACTGCGACCGATTGTTCTCATTTTGTCCCAAAATGATTTGATAAATGTCAGTGCATAGATTTAATTTTACAAATATTCCACTGCATATTACTATTGTTAGATTTATTTAAATTTATCTGCCATTAATTAACATTAACATTAAGCAGTTGGATACATACAGGTATACATTATTAATTCTAAATAAAACTAAATTACATCTTAAAATAATTATTTTTGCTATTTTATAGAATGTAATCTTTATATTAAAGATAAACAAACATAAAAGATACAACTGAGAGCTTCCCTACGAGAGTGATTTGAAATGAATATAACAGATGGCGCCCCATTCATTGTTCTAATGAATACTTACAAACATAATATTGAATTGAAGTCTTTGGACCTTACTGAGTTTGTCAATAGATACCCCATTACACTGTATTGGCATGAAAAGTAAATAATTACCGAGTTTTTTGTTCCATTTAGTTATAAGTAAATAAACTGAGTATAATGCTTCTTACCTTAAAGGATGTGCTCTCTCCCAGCTAGGGAACGTGTTAGTGGAGAACCTTGTGTGTACCAATGCTAGGTACGTGTCAT
>NW_019422112.1:0-4261 GCF_000390285.2 Anoplophora glabripennis
CTGTTAGTGATGATTCGTTTTTCAGGTACACAACGCGCTAAGTTGACTTACATACAAATATTTGCACTAATGGTAGAAGAACGAAATGTCGATACTTCTAGGAGCCTCAGAATTTTGACAAGTGTCTCTACTATGCAAATAGAATAGGTTTGATTTTTTATTTATTTTTATTTTTTTGTATTAAAGTAACCTTACAACTTTTTTTAAAAAAAAAAACAATTATGTGGATTATTCATTAAAATACAATTTTAAATATGTTATCAAAACAAAAAAATATATTTTTCTTTATTTTTTGGGTATTTTGCCACCTGTGAAAAAAATTAAAAAATTAGAGAAATATAAATATATATTGGCGCTCTAATGTTTTCATTTTTGACAAAATGCTCAAAAAATAAAGAAAAAAATAAATAACTTAAAGATACTTCAAGAAATCAGTGGCGTAGAAATTTATTATAAGTTATTTACCCTTACAAAATTAAAAATTCCTACACCAATGATTTTTTGGGTTTTTGACACATGACGTATTTAAAATTGTATTTTTAACAAAAAGCTCTCATTAGTTATTTTTTATTTTCTTAATTGCATATGTTGTCAGCTTTTAATATAAAAGATCAAACCTTTTAAAATGTCTCGTTTTCGAACAAAATGTTAGAGGTATTATTTCTTAGAAATTTCAATAGTGTTAAAAAGCAGAACGTTCATTGGTGTCGAAACTCCTAGAAATATTGACCCCTTCGTATTTCTGCCACTGATTGACGTATATTTCTAATTGAACTTAGCGAATTTTTTACTTCTACTTAGATAAATCCGTTTCATCACTATGTTAAACATCCTCTAAAAATATTATTCAAGTAATAATGATTACTGACTAATGGATGATAAACTGTAATAATAACTTTTTAAACTTTTTATTAAAATAGAATATACTTAATGACATATTACTAGTGCGTTACCTATTTCAAATATTTTTATAAAAATATTTCTTAAAATGTGGGTTATTATACCAGATACCAGATATTGATACCTATTCCCTATTCTATTATAGTTCGTATGTTTGATTGCGGGCAATATGGCTGTGGATTGTGGGTCACTACAATGGAGATTGAAGATGTAAGAGATGAGCTTCATACCTCCTCACACGATGAGGAAATTTGGAAATGAAGAATGAAGAATTTGAATATTTGATCAGCTGATGAACGACGATCCGTGTCATCGTGCCATCTACTGGACAAAATTGTTACGAGACCGTAAAGAATTGTTACCGCTGACAGTGATCTAATACAGTCAAGACACAGCATCATCTACAGCGTGGAGGTGGTGCCACATTTTTAATTTTTCCCAAAATGGCATCTTAGTCATTCTGTCTTAGTAATTAGTGTGTATTTTGTGTCTGTGCTGTATTTTAGCAGTAGTGTAAGGAGTGAGTGTGTTGTTTAAAATATGAAGATAACGAAGATAATCAGTAGCAGATAAGGAATCATCTAAAAGAAAAACACGTGTGTATGTAGCCTTTTTTCACATAGATAAATATAATCAGTCACCTGACAGATATTTGATATTTTATGTCCTATAACTTTTGTGTTTTAAAATAGTTATAAAGGTATCGTTTTTCTAAATTAGGTCAATGACATTAAGTAATAGGTCTGATATTGATCTGTAGTTCTCAACGCAGCCGAAAAAACTAAACCCACATAAACAGTGGCAGAGGTAATAGAGTTTAAAAATAAGTTTTGTTATTGTTGTAACGTAACGAGCGTGTGTGAGGGGAGCGGCGGAAGGGGGGCGTAGTTGTACTATATTTTCTAGTATTAGAATTCATTGATGTGTTAATTTTGTCTAAATATTTAATTATCATAATTTAAAGTAACATGTAGCACAATGACACCGATTGTTTGTGTAGGTGTAAGGTCCTTGGCGCTTGCGCCACTTTTTTTCACTTCGCTTTCCATTTCATTAATAAAATTATATAGGTAGGCTTAAGTATGTAACAATACGATTCGCTGAAGTTGACAAATCAACGTAAAATATTATTAATTATTACCTACAGCACCAGTGTCTAATTTATATTGAGTCACCAGCCTAAAAATACTACTCATTTATTAGCAAGACTAGAACAGTGAGCAACATTCGCTATTAAGTATAAACCAAGCCCGAGACAAAGCCTTTTATTGTTAAGAGTTATCAACGTAATTAATTGAAGAAAAACATCTTGCGGAACGATAACCGAGCCTTTTAAAGCGAGTTAACGCTCCTGCTAGCTGAATTTAATTAAATGGAAAAACTCGATCTCCGGCATTGTTGGGGTTCTTATCCTGGGTTACCTGAGGTCAAAAATACTAATAACATCACGGCACGTAACACGTAACCCTAAGATGAATGAATCATTGAATCGGAAGGGCTGCAAAAATGAGGCGCTTCCAATTTCTTCCAAATTTGAATGAAACAACTGCGGTTATTCTATTTTGGATAGTGTACATTTTCCGTTTTACGTATAGGTGATACACTACACTATTGTTCTAGTTGCCTAAGTTTCAAGTATTGGTAAATTCAAGAAAAGCTCTTTTATTTACTTCAATCACAGAGCAAAATTGTTAGAACATCTAATACCTACCTATAGGGTTGAACAGAATCTCAATAATTTTCTTTGAAAATTACTAAGCTCCTCGAATTGAGGCAATGTATATTTTTAGATTTATATAAACATTCGTTTTAGTTTTAACCGTCTCTTACCAAAGTTTCTCAGAAATGTACACTAATTGTATTCCATTAAAGTTATTCATTATTAATTTGGTTTAAAATGCGGTAATTGTTTATTTAATCATTTCACATCCTTAGATCTGAATATGTCGGTACATATGTAGGTATTTAATACAGGAAATATGTGAAATTTATTACAAAGCTTTTTCTAAAAATGTTATACTTTGAACAAGATTTTAAAGTTGAGAAGTAGATATTTCATACTTCACTCAACTAAAAGTAACGCAAAACGCAAGTGAAATACAAATGAATTCATTTTATTTGTAATTTGACTTCGATACTTCTCTCAAGATATCAGCATCTTAAACCTCGCATGTTTTTCAAGCTTATTGGCGTCACGGAAGTGACGTTTCTTTCCACAAATATTTATTTATTGTAGTTTACACTAACGACTGACATTGGTCCTACTTTATAGATATGGTTTTCAAGTTCGTATCAAATATTCTAGTATACCTAGATAAAAAGAAAACTGTTGACGTTAATGAGTAAATATTAAGGTACTACTTGGGTAATGCATAATTGGTCACTTTTTGTTGTATAATTTTCTAATATACGCAATTTTGAACGAGAATTAAAATCATACCTGATTATTTCTTTATTTATAGATGTTGTGCGGATCATCAACATAAAATAAAGTCAACAATAATTACAAGACTTATGTCATTGTATCATTGCGAAACACGTAAATTACACAGCCACACAAAAAAAGAAAAGTAGTCTGTACTTTTCATGCGACACATGTTATCTGTAGTATTTTTGCCTCCTGATCACGAATACGGTGTCAGAATTGAGCTATCACATCACAGAAATTTCCTAACTTCAAAAAACAGGTAAAAAATAGCAGCATTTCATGAAAAAGCGCTAAGAAAAATAATAAAAAATTATTTTTTTCTATATTCAAATGTTCATTTATATAGTCAAGACCCCGCCAAACGTGAATCCGCAGTCAGCATTAATGGTTCTTTTTCTAACCTCAAAAAAAACTGGTCAATTAAAGTCGGATATCACAAATTTTCAAACAATAACAGATTCGTGCCAAATTTGGTATACGGGAGTTTTCTGGGCCTCTGATCACGGATCCGAGGTCAATTTTGCAAAATTCAAAATGGCGGATCCAAGATGGCCAACCAAATTTTCAAAAAATAACAGAATCGCAGCAAATTTGGTATACGGAGGTTTTCGGGGTCGTTGACTACGGATCCGAGATCAATTTTGCAAAATTCAAAATATCGGATCCAAAATGGCCGACCAAATTTTCAAATAATAACGGAATCACAGCAAATTTGGTATACGGGGGTTTTCGGAATCGCTGATTCGGATTCGAGGTCAGAATTGCGAAACTAATTTTGTAATATTTTACTTTATAACCTGAGTACCCATCTACTTTTTTCGGCTATATCTTGTTCTTTTTTATGTAAAAAATCTATTCACGGGTTGAATTTTGTAAATTTGATCTCGTATTCGTGCTCAGTAACCTCGAATACCCCCGTATACCAAATTTGGG
>NW_019422113.1:0-4278 GCF_000390285.2 Anoplophora glabripennis
TTTCTTAGGGTGCATATTTTGTCCAATACCAATCAATTGATTGGTACATTTTCCATTAGCATATCTAACCGAAAATCAGCAATTTTTAATAGACTTAGGGCACCAAACGCAGTATGCTGAACATATTTCTTACTTGTGGTCAAAATGTTTCACCTGCCAACAACCTTAAGTAAAAAATATTACAGATTGGTTAGCCGCAACCATTTCACCAACTTGCAATTGTTTCAGGTCAAGGCCGAGTCAACCAGCTAGGCGGTGTCTTCATCAACGGTCGTCCCTTACCAAACCACATCCGGTTGAAAATCGTGGAAATGGCGGCCGCCGGAGTGAGACCTTGCGTGATATCCAGACAGCTCCGAGTGTCGCACGGTTGCGTGTCGAAAATTTTGAACCGCTATCAGGCGACTGGGAGCATCAGACCTGGTGTAATAGGAGGATCGAAGCCAAGAGTGGCGACAGCAGACATAGAGGAGAGGATAGAGGAACTGAAGAAGGAGCAACCCGGGATTTTCTCATGGGAGATACGAGAGAAACTGATCAAAGTGAGTGCTGAGGTTTGTTGATATTTTTATTCAATATTCTCTTTATATATCTCGTTGCTTTCCTGTTCAAAATTCAACTAAAGAATCTGATATCTGAAACCTGAAATGAATTTAAATCAGTGAAATGATGACTTGGCCCTAAAAATTTTGCCCCTAATTTTTACGGTTCTAGGAAAATTGGTATTTTGAAAGCCTGTTTTAAACCGCCAATGTTTTCTATACATTAAAGGTACTCACATCAATAGCTCTAACGCGGACCATTTTCAAAATAAATGGCGTTTTATGATGGAATATATGAAAGAAAGTGACACGATAAAAAAAATATTTCAAAACTAAGCAAATAAACAACAAAAATCGCAAGTTGTTGAAAATGGCCTCCTACTATGGTAATGCATGCTTCCAGCCAAGACAAGAGAACCTCACGCAATCCTAAAATCTCCGCCACTATCATATACAAAATTTATGTTCTGTATGTCAGGTCAGATATCGTTAAATAATTGAAATTTTGTTGACACTATATCTTGTGATAAAAAAATAAACATATTTGTAGAATCACAATTATGCATATAATATCGACATGTAAGTCGATCGATAGTAAAAAAATCAAGAATAAGATGCAACAGTCAAACTAGAGACTATCTGTTTGGATAGCCAAATGTGCATTCGACCTTACTTTGCAAACTATAGTCCTTAAATTTTAAGGATCTGGATTTTATGTTATATTACAAAGTCTAATACTCATATCTAACGATAAACAAAAAATTAATGTCATGACATGTCTAAATATAATTAACACAAAAACACGTAAGTACCTGATATACTAAAATTGTTAATAATGCAATTATACAAAGAAATATCCTGTATTCTTGCTGTTCTACTATCACCCCTGACAAAGATTAATAATATAAAAAATAGCTACTACAAAGAGATCTTTTTATTTCCACATTTTACTTGGGATTGTTTCATTAGGTAGCGTTCGTATATAATTATTATAATATTAATGGAAAAAATATATATGTCGGAGTCGTAGGGCTAACTTGTTCGTTAATATCACTACTCGTGTCACTCATCTTCACAAAATAATAAGTAATACCGTAAATGAAAATGATTTAAAATAAAACGTTACAAATAAAGTACTCGAGGTGTTTTATGACAACAACCAGAGGCCCGATAATGAATCCACGGTCAACAGAATAGCAGTGTACTCACGTCTTCAATGCTCAAGTAGAACTGTACTTCTCTTCACTCGTCAGGTCAAAATTATTCTTAAATGAACCAATCAAATTCGTTATATTCTAGGGATTCCCTTATAAAGTAATTTTAAGGTAAATGCTATCCATCCTTTGACCGCGGCTACGTTGAGTGACCCGTAAGTCCCTCCAAACCCAAACTGGCCATCATAAAACTTGGGAATAACATAACCGGCTTAATTCACAAATAACTATTTCTAAGTTTTATTGTCTAGGTACAAAATGTATAAAAAGGTATTCCTTGAGTAAAGAATTCTGGAATTTCCAAAGTCTGAAGGACTCGGCCTGCGAGAAAGACATCTCCGACATATAAATATATCTAATTTTTAGAGAAAAAATGAAATTTTGAAACGATTGTCAAAAGTTTTTGATATAAGCAGATAGTAATTACTTTTTCTATCTAAAATAATATTTGACATTTTTTTTATTAATTATATACACTGTGTCCCCAAAATTCATATTTTTTTCAGTTGAAATTTAAAAAAGCGCAGGAACAGGTCAAATATTTTAACCTTTAAAACACATCTAATTATTCCTGTAACAGAAGTTTATTCCAAATAAAGGCACCCCGCATGACCCAACGTCGGTAGCATCACCTCGAGAGCCAGTTCTTCGCCTGATCTGGTCCACTGCACCGATTGACATCCGCCGAGGAAACCGGCGACTCCACTGGGCCGCTGTCCCTAATGGACACGCCGCCGCATAGCTCACGACCGTTCGGTTTGCGTGCAAAAACGTCCCGACGTGATGTCTATAATNATTTCTTAACTTGATTGAAGAAATCCAACTATTTCTGGCGGAAAAGAAAAACGACGTCCCCGAACTCGACAACCCTGATTGGCTGTGTGACTTAGCGTTTCTTGTAGACATCACAAATCACTTGAATGTCTTAAATACGCGACTCCAAGGCAAAGATCAATTGATTTCGCAGCTATACTCTCATGTTTCGTCCTTTCAATGCAAATTGAGTCTTTTCAGGACACAAATCAATTCAGCCAATTACGGCCATTTTCCGAACTACAAAAAAATTATGGAGAAGTTCAATAAAACTGACGTCAATTTCGCTCATGTTGAAAAAATTGATATTTTGATACAAGCTTTTGAAAATCGTTTTGTAGACTTCAAAAAAGTTAAACCGCTATTGGACATTTTCAGCAATCCTTTCAACATTTCACCCGAAAATGCGCCGGAATTAATGCAGCTGGAATTAATAGACATGCAAAATGATGATAATTTAAGAAACAAATTTAATGAAGGTAATTTACTCAACTTCTACCGTTGCGTTGATAAAAACGCTTATAAAGAGTTGCGAATAAATGCATTGAAATGCGCAAGCTTATTTGGATCGACGTATATTTGTGAACAAACGTTTTCAGTGATGAAACTTAACAAAACGAAAAACCGAAACCGTCTGGCAAATGAAAATTTGGAAGCAATTATACGTGTGGCTACAAGTAATGTGGAGCCAAATATAAAAAAACTTGTTAGTTCAATGCAATGTCATGCATCAAAATAATAAAACATGAAATATTACATTGTAATGATTACATAATTATTACAACAAACATTTTTGAAGGTTATTTTATTTTTATCATTGTATTTCATACTATTTAAAAATAAAAAAATTTGTGTTAATAAATATTGTTTGTAGTAGCCCGTCCTTGGCTTATATTTTTCCCGAGTGGCCCCTGTTTCCTATAAGTCTGTGCATCCCTGCATTAAAGGTACTCGTCAGCAAAAGCTCTAATGCGGACCATTTTCAAAATAAATGGCGTTTGATGATGGAAAATATGAAAGAAAGTGGCAACATGATAAAAATAATATTTCGAAACTAAGCAAATAAACAACAAAAATCACAAGTTGTTGAAAATGGCCTCCTACTATGGTAATGCATGCTTCCAGCTACTGTAGTATGAATAAAAATTGAATTAGCGCCCAAAATTAGCTAATATAACAATACCTGTACAAAATTTATGTTCTGTATGTGAGGTTAGATATCGTTAACAAATTGAAATTTTTCGACACTCTATATCTTGAAAACTGTGCATTTGCGGTCCCATGCTTACTAAGACTTTTTTGCTTCTAGTATCATATCCTTACAACTGTTTAATTGAGCACTATTAATTATGATACTCCCTGTACAAAATCGGACAAAATTTACTGTAAAAATATATATATTTTAAACAACGCTTACCACGAATTATATTTTCTCATTTACTGACATTGATATACACATTTTGCACATCTAAGAAACACTTTTTATTAGAAAATGTTTTTGTTTGTTTTTTTGAAAGTTTAAATAAAATATAAACATAAAAGCATGCTTTATTCTATGGTCCGTATGTAAATCGTACATTCCAGGTTCGTACTTTGTTGTCACATGATGTGATAAAAAAAATAAACATATTTGTAGAATCACAATTATGCATATAATATCGACATGTAAGTCGATAGTAAAAAAATCAAGAATAAGATGCAACAGTCAA
>NW_019422114.1:0-3250 GCF_000390285.2 Anoplophora glabripennis
CTAAAAACGCCATTTTCATGGCATAATTCGTGTTGCAGTGTTCTGTATCTATCTTTTTATCCACCCACCCATTTATGAATTCATACATCTTTCTATCCAGTCGTTCATGCATGAATACACGCATATTTATTTATCCACCTGTACACAAATCCTACGTCTAGTGAGCTGGTAGAATAATTTGATTTTTTATAACTTTCGTCGATCGTAAATGAGTTTTTTTGTGAATTTTGACCTGTTTTTTGAATTTTCCCGAAAACTCAGACCCGTTGGGCCAAATCTGAAGGCAGATTCCGATTCAGCGAAAAAAATTCATTGAAATACATGGGTCTGAATACCAGATCCGATCCTTTTTTTTTGTAGGGCTGTGTTATCTTTGTAACAAATTTTTATGATCTGACCTTCTTAGATAGAACTTTTTCGTATAAGAGTTTTCTATTACAAATATCATCAGGAAGCTGTAGTTTAATTTTTATAGATTACACACGCCACACCCTGTATAATATTGTTTTCCAAATCAGTTGTGTTATTATTATTTATTTAAAATATATTAATTGAGAGACATTTAGTTTACAAATTTTATAAATATAAGCAATGACCTAACAGGTAAATCGATTTTATGCAAAATTAAAAATTTATTTTAAACCAATTTTATATTATACTTAATTATATGAAATAAATATTTAATTTTATTGCTAAATATATTGTTATCTTTAATTAGCAATATGAGTATGTCAAATCATAAAATATTAAATTTATAGGGCACTCAGAAGTATAATATCTTATTTATAATTCCGACAGATAAATTACATTCAGTTTTCGAGTCTATCTTTTGCATAATAATATGCTGCTAATTAATGTCATTTCGGTTTATAACTTTTAAACTTTTAACTTTAAACTTAAAAAAGATTATAGAAAAGATATAGATAAAGATAACTAAACATAACAATTTTGTAAAAAGCCTAAACACACAAGAATTAACGAATAGTGTTTATTGAAAATGTGTTACTTTCAATGTTGGCAGTTATTTGTAGGTACCATGCAACTTGCCATTTATTGGAAATTCCTTAAGTGTAAAGATATTAGATAGTTTCAATAAGAAATTTATTAAGAGAATGTTGTATGTACAATACGCCTTTGGATTCTTGTTGGAATAGCGAACGACCGCAAAATAAAACCTATGTTTAAGTAAGAATGTACAAAACGAAGTGAGAATCATTCAAAGTGAAAGACAACAACATCAATTGCCGCTCTTGAATGTATCATTTCAAGAAGGACGATGGAATATTTTATAACGACAGCCTTAAAAGGGGTATTTGATTGGCCTACTGATGACGCTGAGTTGTAAAATAAATGAATTGTACAATCCCAAAGAAACTTAAATTAATAAAAGAAATTTCCAAATTTCAGTTGATGTTGAGGAGAAACAAAATTCCTACGCATTTTAAGTCTAGTTTAGATCAATAAAAGTTAATGTTTATTAGTTTATGATCGTAGAATACATAGAGGAGAAATCGTAATAAAAATCTTATCATTTACAATCTGCTATAAATGCATTTTGTACGTTTTTATTGCCTTTTACGGACGACACTAACTATTGGGTCAGTTCATTAATCCCTGGGAATTTTTACGCCTAATTAAATCCAAATTGTTTCGGCCTAATCAAATAATACTTAAATTTTCAAAAATAACGCCATTTATTTTTAAATGTTGCAATAATTATAAAGTCGACTACCATTTTCCCATAAAAACTTTGTTACTCTGAATTTTTTTAATAACCGCTGTAAATAGATAAATAAATGAAACTAAATATATGGTAGATACATCATATATCCTCGACTATTCGTAGATATATTATGAACTTCCATAATTTTTCATAATTCTCTGAGTTCCTTAGATGTTTAGCTTTTTAGTAATTGATCTGTAACTTTAATTTAGCAGATTCACCATCAGCTCTTTCAACAGTCCTTTTAAGAACTGCTTCTTCTTCTTCTTGTAATCAATGTGTGTGTGTATGTGTTAATAACACAGTTAGCAATGCCTCAGGAGAATCAAGGCCTCTGGACAACTATAGATGAGTTTGTTCTGGCTAATTCATCAATATTGGCTTTACACCAATGTCCTGGTAACGAGAATCACAGCCTTAGCAAAAGACCCAAATAAGCTGCCTATAGCATTTTTATAGCTTTCTTTCTCATTAGATAGTACCTTAAAAAACTAGAAATGAACTAAATTACGTGAAAATTAATCTATACAAATCATTTATGAAAAATAAAATGAAGAGCAATAATAGGATGGATTTTCTTAATATATTGCTCACTATTATGTTCTCTTGAAAAAAGTTTGAAATATGAGACAAATATTTTAAAACTTACACATAATTTCAATATGCGTTTCTTAAGGTTCCAAAAATATTAGCGTTCAATGAAAATTGGGCAACACGTGGAATTTCTTTCGGTACCTAGTTGAGAAAACTGAGGTATTTTTCGATTTAACCAGTTATTCAAATTCACGGCAGCACTCCAGGTATTTTTCCGATTGTAAAATAATTTTAAAACTGGTTTATTGTTTACAGCAGAACCTTTTTAAATGTCAGTCAATGTGTCGTCTCTGGTCGTTAGCTTGTTGCTAAACATAGTCAGGAACAAGTCTAAAATATATGAATAACGAGATTCGTCCAAAACCAGTTTTAAATAATTTTTACTGCATCTAGTCTGAGTTAGGTATGCGGAAAGTGTCTGTCTGCAATAAATAGTTTCAACTAATACCATTAAAAAACTTTATCTATACCATAGTTCTTTTTTATAAAAAGGAAATGGGATGTCGCAAATAAAAAAATACTTATAAACAATTTGGGCTATTCTTTGACCCTGTGAAGTTTAATTCTATTCCTATTTTTTTACTCTATTTTATAGGTTTTAAGCTAATTCAAACAAATTCAAACAAATCAGTTTTAAAAAAATGTATCAAATGAAGTCATACAAGGTACAAAGTTGCAAAAGAAGTGTTCTTCTTTTAGTTCTGGTTCTAAAGATCATTTGAATAAATAAAATAGAAAATTCAATAATTCCGGTATTTAAAAAAATACCCCAAAAACTAGATAAGTGTTTTTGAGATCTGTCTACGTTTCTCCAATGGTCCTTAGTATAGGCCAGGAAATATAGAGTTGGACGCTACTTTTTGTTTCGGCAAGCTGAATTTGTCACTATAGATGCTAAATATCATGTACAATAACATATTAGTTTCCACAGTC
>NW_019422114.1:3495-4290 GCF_000390285.2 Anoplophora glabripennis
AAATATTGATTAGATCAAAAGTTATAAACAGAAGAAGTTTATTTATGACTTTTGAATTAAACATTTATAAACTGCGTTATTATTACCAGAACGTTTTGGTATCGCATCCTCTCATTCCTTATCACTGTCTAATAACTCACACGAAATCTGGAATCGGTAAGTTGAATAGTTTACATTAACTAATTATTAGTCTGGACGATCCCGAGCATCTTTCACAATTGCACTGATTTTTTTTCATGGTAATGGTAATTAAAAAAAAATGATAGATTTCAATGTATTATTATGAAATCTATAATTTTTTTTAAATTTCAAATTTGCAACCTGGAATTTTTTTTTCTTTTTTAGCTTTAGTTCCAAATGAAATATACGACGTACGCGTATGATATAGTTTTAAAAAAAATAGTCAAGACTCGCTGAAAAACAACGGAGTTACAGACTGTCTAATATATTATTTTCAAGTGGAATTCGCTTATGTAGCGGCAGGACTATGAATATTTTTTATAGTCATTTTTTTCGGACTCGCTGTCGTTCGTTTCCCCCGCCCTTCCGCAGCGCCACGGTTCGCCGAAAATCAAGCGACCCACTGACTTTTGACAAGATTTGTTATGCACTTAATACATTTCCATAAATAAAATATTTTTACCTGGAAAGTACTCGGGTTGCCGGTTATGACAGTATTTTTTTTGCCGCTATCAACCTAATATGTTTAACAATACGCCGTCAACTTTGACAGTCTGTAACTCCGTTGTTTTTCAACCAATATTGACGATTTTTTTCATAAGCTTTCCGAATATG
>NW_019422115.1:0-4273 GCF_000390285.2 Anoplophora glabripennis
AGACCGGTTGTAAGATGGCGCCAGTTGCGTTTGGAGCAAGTGATGCTTCCAATGAAAGACAAGGAAATAAAGCCTCTTATTTAGTTACTCGTATGCCGCGAGCCTCAAAAAATATTGATAAGATCAAAAGTTATAAACAGAAGTTTATTTATGACTTTTGAATTAAACATTTATAAGCTGCGTTATTATTATCATAACTTTTTGGCATCACATCATCTCATTCCCTATCTCTGTCTAATAACTCACACGAAATCTGGAATCGGTAAGTTGAATAGTTTACAAGTTATGGCCTTATAAACAAATTAACTATACTCCGCGGTCGAAATTATAGAGAGTGATTCAGACATAATATAAAAACACTATTACCATAATGCGTATAAAATGTAAAATGATTTTTATACGGTTCAATATTATTTATCTTTGTGCCGCTCGCTACGCACATCGATAGAATCTATAATCGTCTATAGACTGAGTTACACTGAACGTCGATCTATATTCTATCTCTGTCTTTTGCACTTGGTAGGGAATAGGGAAATGCTTTTTTAGTGGGTGTAAACGGACTTGATTTACCCGTCCTGAGAAACGTCATAGCATAAGCGTAGACGAGGGGTCTAATTCCATGGCTATAATAAATTTATAAATTAAAAAAACACAACTGGGACGTTTTAAAATGCTGTAATAATTAAAATGGATCAAAGTGCCGGTTATAGCAAACCGTAAAAAATATTAGATGTTATGTTTTATTATCTTTTTTCAATATTTTCTATATCTTGTTGCCTTTTACGCAGACACGCCAATGGATTTTCGTTCCCGGCACGCTTCATCCCCCTTACTAGTCCAAAAGCTAGCGATGAGTCACTCTCTATAATTTCGACCGCGGAGTATAATTATTAGTCTGGACGATCCCGAGCATCTTCCACAATCGCACTCATTTTTTTCATGGTAGATTTCATAATAATACATTGAAATCTATAATTTTTTTTTTTTAATTTATCATTTGCAATCTGGAATTTTTTTTTTATTTTTTAGCCTTAATGTAAAATAAAATATACGACGCACGAGCGTGCGATAGTTATAGATTATTACATATTCTGAAAGCTTATGAAAATGGCTTAAGTTAAAAAAAAATCGTCAAGATTCGTTGTAAAAAAATGGAGTTAAAGACAGTCAAAGTTGACGGCTTATTGTTAAACAAATTAGGTTGGTAGCAGCAAAAAAATACTGTCATAACCGGCAACCCGAGTACTTTCCCAGGTAAAAATATTTTATTTGTAGAAGTATGTTAAGTGCATAAGAAATTTTATCAAAAGTCAGTGGGTCGCTTTATTTTCGGCGAGCCGTGTCGCGGCGGAAGGGTGGGAGAAGCGAACGACAGCGAGTCCGAAGAAAATATTCATAGTCCTGCCGTTAAATAGGCGAAATTCGCTTGAAAATAATATATTTGACAGTCTGTAACTCCGTTGTTTTTCAACTAATCTTGACGATTTTTTTTTAACATAAAACTCTTTTCATACGCTTTCTTAATATGTAATAATATATAACTATATCACGCTCGTGCGTAGTATATTTCATTTTGCAACTAAGGCTAAAAAATAAAAAAAAATTCCAGGTTGCAAATTGAAATTAACAAAAAAAAATTATAGATTTCAATGTATATCTACCATGAAAAAAATCAGTGCGATTGTGGAAGACCCTCGGGATCGTCCAGACTAATAATTAGTTAATTTGTTTATAAGGCCATAACTTGTAAATTATTCAACCAATTCCAGATTTTGTGTGAGTTATTAGACAGTGATAAGGAATGAGAAGATGCGATGCCAAAACGTTCTGGTAATAATAACGCAGTTTATAAATGTTTAATACAAAAATCATAAATAAACTTCTTCTGTTTATAACTTTTGATCTAATCAATATTTTTTGACGCTCGAGCTAGTTTTATAGGTCTTTTGAAGACAAAAAAAAAAGTACTTTACTGTTTTCTCGTGGAAATGAATGGAAAAAAGTTATAAGCGAAAAACGTGAATTTACGTAAAAATTATACAATTAACCACCTTGTAAACAATCTTCCCCCCATTTTTATGACTGTGGAAACTAATATGTTATTAAACATAATATTTAGCATCTATAGTGATAAATTCAGCTTGCCGAAACAAAAACTCGCCTCCAACTTTATATTTCTTGGCCCATACTCTTAAGTGACGCGAAATAAGTCGATCACTTAATAGAGATATTCTTTTCGTTCAGTGGTTCTAATCAAATCTTCTGATTTAATTCTAGCTTTACTAACAACTGAATAACCATTAAACAAGTGATAAATTGGCATTATAAAAATATGATACTGGAATTTATTTCGGATTCTAGGGTGTTCCCGGATGTTTTTCTACTTTTTACAAAGCTGTGCTGTAGTTTTTAGGAGTCCGGTCCTGTGTGCTTTCAGTGTTACGTGACATAGACAAAACGGGTCTAGCGATTACGGGACTAAAGAGGGCTTACAAGGGACATTTTTATGATTAAAATGGATGTCTCTCTGATAGTTTCCAGGAAGCTTTACATCCAGAATTAATGATTTCGTAATGGCTTGGACATAAATTTGTGTTATTTGCACATGTTTAACGACGTCATGGGAGACACTGGGTCTCGTGGGTTAAATATATGGGAATAAAGGCACAAATAAAGTGAATAAGGTCCATAACTGAAATTCTGTCGAAAATGTCATATAAAATCGATATTTTATTATAAAAGTTGACATTTTTTTGTATTGGAACATACAGGGCCATAAAATAAATTTGATAAAGCGAGAAATGTTAAGACGAAACCAAAATTACATAATTTAATACACAGTAAGTCCAATTTAATTTAAAAAATCACACGTACATGCTCAAGCTAAAATAATACGTGCAAATGCAAAATAAAATAATAAGAAAGTTTATTTTAGATCAATGCAAATTAAAAATTCAACAGCTAGCCATAAATACAATACAAAGTATGTTACTTATAAAAAAAGAATATTAATTGAACAGGCATACAGAAAACTCCTCATTCGTTTGGCATAAATCTATTTAAGCACTTCCAGAAATTCCCATAGTCAGGAAATATAGGGGTATGCAAGCATAATTCTTCTAGGCCAGTCATTATAGCTTTTTTTCGGGAAAAAAATACTATTAGAGGNTTGTATTGGAACATACAGGGCAATAAAATAAATTTAATAAAGCGAGAAATGTTAAGACGAAACCAAAATTACATAATTTAATACACAGTACGTCCAATTTAATTTAAAAAATCACACGTACATGCTTAGGCTAAAATAATACGTGCAAATGCAAAATAAAATAATAAGAAAGTTTATTTTAGATCAATGCAAATTAAAAGTTCAACAGCTAGCCACAAATACAATACAAAGTATGTTACTTATAAAAAAAGAATATTAATTGAACAGGCATACAGAAAACTCCTTGATAGGTCATTCATTTGGCATAAATCTATTTAAGCACTTCCAGAAATTCCCATAGTCAGGAAATATAGGGGTATGCATGCATAATTCTTCTAGGCCAGTCATTATAGCTTTTTTTCGGGAAAAAAATACTATTAGAAGTTTTTCTGTGGAATATTGTTCAGAAACCTGTTATAAAGAAAATATCAAAAAATCAACTCGAGACTAGTTGGGAAACTTTGATAATACAATGGTCAAACTTATGGAAAAGTGGTTTTTTGACTCGCGTAAAAAAATCATAGAGAAAAAGGTAGGTATTAAATAAATCTGTAAAATAAGACAAGTCCGATTAAATTCCGATAATTTGTTTATGCGCAAGAGCTCAAAAATGGTCGAAATTGTCCGCTTTTTTCAATTGCTAATCATTAATGCAATTTTCATCGCAGATACTTGTTATTCAGGATTTTTGAGGCTATTTACACCCTTAATAAGTGCTAAATAGTTGTATTGACATATGCATTTACTGAGAATTTAATTTTTCAAATTTAATTTGTTTAAAAATGACTGAAAACATGATAATATTTATTAAATTGTTAAGCGCGCATGCTCCGCCTCGCTCTCCCCACTCGTTCGCTAGACCAAGCAATATAGAACGCATCGCCGCTTTCTTCTTTTTCGCAATTAAATAGTTGAATTCACCTGAATGTTAATGTAGGAAATGAAAATATAGCTCTTAATGTACACTCTCTCCGAATTTCGGCTCTTAATATTAATAATTAAGGTCACTGCGATTAAATAAAAAAATATATATATCTCAGCTTCTAATCAACTTACAACAACGAT
>NW_019422116.1:0-698 GCF_000390285.2 Anoplophora glabripennis
GTGTTTTGTGTTTTTCTGGTCATGTCAGCGTATGTGAGTCCTGGGGTTGTGTTTGTGGTGGGTAGGAGGGGCTGTCTGGTTGTTTGTGTAGTGTTTTGTGTCGTATGTGTGTTTGTGTTTTGTGTTTTTGTATTTTTAGCTTAGGGGTACTGAGAGCACCCCATATAGCTGGCGGGGTGTGGCCCGGCGCAATTTGCACACCTGGCGGGCGTGTCTTTGGCCTTTTTGCATACGTGCGTGCTGTGGTTTTCGCCACATTTTACGCACTTTGGCTCAGCTGTGCACCGGGTCTGGCCGTGGCCGAACCGCTGGCACCGGTGGCACTGTGTGGCAACCCGCTGCTTTCGCTGCAGCTCTACTCGAACCACGAGCGAGCAGCAGCGGGTTACCTTCAGGATGTCCTCCTGGTCCTGTGGGGCCTGAACTAGGACCAGGGGCATTTCCTGTTTATTTTGACGGCTCGCCATGCGGTGCACTATTGCGCCGGGGAACCCTTGTCTTGCGAGGTCGAGTTGGACCTCACTTGGCGAAACACCCGCAGGTATTCCGCGTATCACCACCCTCAGCGTTTTTTCTTCGCTGAGGGTGAAGGTGTGGTACTCCTCGCCTTTGTCTGTCAGTGTCTTTGTCAATAGTCTGTGGTCATTAGGTGTGTTTGGGTATATGGCTATACCGTCTTTAGTCAATTTGGCTTTTGT
>NW_019422116.1:1561-7519 GCF_000390285.2 Anoplophora glabripennis
GTGGGAAGGTGTGTAAGTGTTAGTCGTGTGGGGATGCCCCCTCACGGGGGCGTACGTGTCTTTTGGTGTATTTGTCTGTCTGGTATATTGTTTGTCGGGGGTCGCAATTTTAAAGAAATGTATTCTAAAGTAATGCAAATAACTGATAAATAAATAAAGGTGGGACTTACCTGGGCATAACCCCGGCACAGGTACCTGTAACAAAGATGCCGACGGCCTCTATGCTTAAGCCGGGGATTAGGTCGGTGATTAACAGGAAAGAAAGGGATTCTTTCCAGGTAGCCTTAATAAAGGTAGGTAGATTTTGTTCCTTGCACTACACTTTCACAAAACACGTCTGCTCTGCTCGGCTGCCCGCTCGGAACAAGCGCGTCCAACTGAACGTTGTGGTAGCCTAACGCTTTTGTCGAAATAGTTAAACTTCTTCAAGTAGACCGGTTTTGTAAAGTTTATTAATGTATTAAAATTAATAAAATATGCAGAAAATTTTACGAAAACACCGTTAAAACTTAAAACATAGGTGCTCCAGTTTGAAACTCGAAACAAAAGAGCGAAAAACATGAACTTGGTCTGATCACGGACTTAATAAAATTGACTACCAAAGTTCAAAACTCCGTCCGATAATCAAACCCGACCATTTTGCTAAAAGAGATATCTCTTTGGATTTGTCTGTAATAGGGTGGTATGGCCCACTATATGAAAATTAAAATAGGTACACACTATATTATGTACTATGTAATGTAGGCTTGCCAGATTTCCGGGTTTTGATATGATTTCTCGGGGTTTTGTTTGTTGCGGGAAAATCATGAGATTTTTTTCGACATTTTCTGTTGTTTTTTTTTTAGACGTCAGTTTGTCCGATTGCAACTGCAGAACCTTTTTTTGAGACGTCAATTATATAAACGGGTCATGTCTCTGGGTTTGTCATGAAATAGATCTGGTAACCCTAGTACTATGATGTGCGTAAACGCGTATGTGGTGACGTCATTTGAGACAAGGTATATATTGGCTGCAACATTTATTTTATCATGTTTCTAATAATTCAGACCTGTTGCAGCTAAATATATTCACATCATTTATATTATTTTACAAAACAGGTAACGTTTCATCAATTTTCAAAACTGACACAACATTGAAGGCCACGTTTAGACTATAAACTTTAAACTGACTTTTTAAATACAATTCTTATAAATATGGAAATTACAGGATTAAACTTAAATTGTCTGTTCATATATAATCTTCTTGTTTCAAAGAAAACACTTGTGCATGTTCCTCATGGGAAAATATATGTACTTAATGGGCGGGGTAGTTCACGACGTAACGTTTTTTTTTTTCTTAAACTTAAAAGCCCTGTTTTCGAGATGCAGTGTGTTAAAGTTGTTACTTTCCAAATAGATTTCCTTAATTATATTTAAATCGTGGAACGACACAATTACAATAAAAGCTTCATGCAGCAACAAGGCCCCAGGTCTATCATCTTGTCATCACAGTCATAGGCAAGTAGGTTGTCTGCCGTCTGGTGCGGCCCCACGTTGCGGGCCAGGGCGCGGATTTGCCTCATTTCCGCTGGCTCTCGGTTGAAGACATCTGTCAGTTTCTCCTCTGAGCAATGATTAATGGGTTGTACTCAGATAGAGAGTCCACAATCTAATGCCATAGCTTATACAGTCCCCAACTGTCTTGGCGGGAACAGTTTGCGTCGATTTCGTTGCGCAGCGTTTATGTCCCGCCTTCCAGCGGAAAAGACGGCTTTGGCGTTCGTTCAGGCGAGTAACGGCAACGGATAGTAAGTATTGCAATCATAGGCGTAGGTATAATTTCGTTGATTGATTTTATTTTATATAATAATGAAAATCAAGATACCTTATTTGGACAATTGCAAATGCCAGACGATAACTTTGTTGAGCTCATTTGTAACACTGAAAAGATATTTCAGGATATTTTTGAACAATTATCCACAAAAAATAACATTTGTAGCACATTTCTTGAATTAAAAGATTACTTTTTAGTCATCCGTGTCATTCTTTTCCGAAACAATTTGTACTTAGATTATATTTAAGGGTTAGAATTTATTATACGTTATAAACTATAAACCAAAATTTTAGGAATATTCAAAAAAATAAACTTATAATATGGAGAAATCTGTAATAATTATATTTTTAACTGTATTATGTTATTATATTTTTTTGTATATTATATTGTAGGAATGTTTTATAATATGTATAAATATTAGTCCAGGCTGTATCGTTGCTCCCGCTAGGAACATTATTCTCATTCGATATTTTTTTCATAATCTTCCTAAAAAAATAACCCTTGAAACATATCCGCATGTTGCCAGATGTTGCTAATGGTCAAAAATTGTTTAAACCATTTTTTTTAAACAAATTCGTAATTTTCGATTTTTTCGCGCGAAATTTTTATAGGCTTTTTGAGGTATCCTGAACAAAAAAGTTCCTATGCAATTTTTCTCTAAAATCTACCGTTTTCGAGATAGTAATGTTTTTTTGTTCGAAAAAAAATGCGATTTTAACCATTTTCTTCTTTGAGAGGATTACGTCAGTAAACAGGAGCTTACAACAAGGAATTTTAATTACTCTTCAAGTTTTTTTTTAATAATCAGTGTTAACTCCAAGTACAAAACCTATTACCTATCTAAAATACCCATTTTCTACTTTTAATGTCATACCACGTAATATTGTAATTCAAATTTCATATTATTAAAGTTACCTACTACGGTACTGTCAGGTAAAAACTAAATATTTACATATAAAATCCTTTTAATCCAGCCCCGACTATTCCGCTAATCTGATAGAGTTAGCACGATTCCGTCTCGCTTGGTTCTCGACCGCCACATCAAAGGCGCGACACGGACTCGTCGAGCTGTATATTATTAAGCTGTGCTAATGTGTTGTGAATGTTGTGATTTCGGTACAACCGCGCCATTATTCCATGGCTAGAAATTGGCCTCAATGATTTGGGATCGAGGGGGCCAGAACAGCCTTCGTAGGTGGGCCCCATCCGTCGTCTACCCCGACCGCAAATGCGGCCGGTCTAGGCGCTTTGTGGGACCTCCTTTTGTCCTGGCTGGGCCCCGCCGGCTAGGGCCCTTTCTTCTGGCGCTCTTCTTGCTTCGCCGGCTCATCTGTGTAAACCCCGGGGGTGGTGTCATGTTTATGGTTGGGTAGGGTAGTGCGGCTATGCAGCCTGGGATGCGCTTTGCTAAGGTGGCCCTTAGGCTAGCGCGGGAAGGGAGATGTAAAGAGGGTATGGGGGGTGTGTATGTGTGTGTGTGTGTGTATGTGTGTCGTTGTCTTCGTTTCTTGATCCTGGCGGTCTCTGAAACAGAAAAGGTTAGCGGCCAGGGGGGGGATGTCGTTGGGGTGGTCACCCAGGGTCAAAAAGTTGGTGTCTAGGTCTTTTGTGTTTGTCGGTCACGTCGGGTACGTAGTCAACGGCTTGCCTGAGGAGGGGATTGTCATGTCTAGCGGCTACGTCAAACCGTTTCTCCGCGTTTTGTCTTATTATCTGTGTAGCGTTTGTGTATTATAAGTCTCGTAATATGTCACTGTTTCTTACGTACCAGGGCGCGTCGGTGGCCGTGCGGAGGGCTATGTTTTGTTAACAGAGGTTCATTCGAGCGTGCCTGAATGAAAGTAAGTCAGAGATCCCGTCGTTTGCTTTTAACTGAAGGGATGAACCGATGAAAAGTGCGCGTTCGTGAACGAAGCGAAGGGCGGAGCCTAGCTCTACCTCTCCAGAACGTATATATACTCGTATCGATGCGGAAGTCAGAATTCATTTTTGTTTAGTTTACCATTATACCTTTTTGTCTTTATTATTTGCTATTAGTTATCGGCGTAGCGACCCGCATAGCTCTTAGTTCTCTAAAAATCAACTTCTACAATTATTAAACCTTAAATCAACACAAATCTACGAAACTACGACCTACAAATTAAGTGCAACGTTTATACATTTCTACAAATCTAAAATAAAGTTATTCGTATTACTACATACAACGTATTGTTATTCTACAAAAGTGCAACGTCACGCTCTCATTTAATTAGCGTCCATCTTCTGTCTCCGAAACTGGGGAATCAGTGTATTAAAGCCATAAAAACGGTGTTTCATTCTTACAATCCTAATTATCCTCTCCTAAGTGAAGTTAAGTGCAAAACTTGGATTACTCGAAAACTTGCTGTACTACAAGTCAACCCGATCCAACTAGAGAGCAGAGATCAACCTACAAGATAAGCCGACGTAAGGTAAGTGGCTTTACTTGTCAGTCGTATTTGTTAATTTTGTATTTTCATATTTTGTGTCCCAGGAATCTCTACTTTCGTTCTAAGCTCATATTATTTTGATATCCAAGATATCATGGCGCCCTGGCAATTATAAACGCTCCCTGACGTTTAAGAATCATTCATAAACATTTAAATTATTATCTTTAATAAATTCATTAGCTTTTTTCACATTTTACAGTAATATTTTGAGTTTCACCTAACTTTAACATTAACTTGCACTTTTCAATTTAAATCTAATTTTTTGACAAATAATAGCTAGAATATACATATTTAATCATTTTCCTTTACTTAAAATAAAATCCGAGATAGAGTTTCAAGCTAGCCGAGGCAAACAAAGAGAGAGTTGTTAACATGGCGCCCAACGCGGGGCCCGATCACGAACCTTATATTAAGTGAAATATAAGTCGAACTCACGTATTCAAATAAACATTTGTCTCATATTTTCATATATAAATTTCTATACCTAGATTTGTAAAAAGATGCTGAAAGTTGGAACCGAAAATTACATATTTGTAGATGATCTTTCAAGTCAAGAATCTGAGTCGAGTTACGAAAGCTTTAAATTAAATCCGAAAGCGGAAAATTCCACAAATATTTGCGAAAATATTCAAAATTCTCACACTATTTTAACTTCCACTGTAATCATGAATGACAGGTCAGTCACTGAAGAAGCTCTTTTTAGAATTACCGGCGAATTTACAAATGTTTTAGCCAATATCAATTTTCACGCATGAGAACGGAAAAATGTACTATTCCTCCCATATGTACATTTTCAAGTTTAGATCACGAAAATCCTGAATGGTTTTTAGAAAAACTTAACACATATTTTAATCAAACACAAATTACGGAAGATTCCGAAAAAATTTCATTTGCAGAAAGTTTGTTACGAGGTGAAGCGAAAAGATGGCATGAGTGTAGAAAGTACTCTAGGGACACTTATGTATCTTTCGAAAACAGATTAATCCGCACATNGCCGGTAGTTGGATGGGATGGTGTGATCTTTGTTGGGTTTTGGGATAAGGATTATGTTTGCTGTTTTCCAGCGGGTAGGGAAGTGTCTTAGTCTGAGTGTCGCGTTTGTTATGTTTAGTAGGGCCATGAGGCCCTTGTGTGGTAGTCGTTTAAGTGTCGTGTTATGTATATTGTCGGGTCCGGGGGCTTTTCTGTTTTTAAGTCTGCGTATTGTCAGTCTTAGTTCGTCAGGTGTTGCGGGGGGGATTATGTCATTGTCTGGCTCTCTGTCGACGCGTCGGGCCGCGCGCTCAGCCACTATCTCGAATTCCTCGTCTTCGTCGGGCAGCTGAGGCAGTCTACACTGCAGTTCCAGGCTATCGGCGAAAGCCTCGGCCTTTTCCTGGTTCGTGTAAACCACCCCCACACTACCGTGGATTGGAGGAATTTTACGGCGAGCGGTCTGTCGCAGGGCTCTCTGCGTTTTCCAGAGGCTGTTGTCTTGTGGATCCAGCGACTCCAGGTGCCTAGCTCAGTTGTCCTGGGCCAGTTCACCCAGAGCCGCCTTCACCCGTCTGTTAAGTACGTTTTAGTCATGTCTGTGTCGGGGAGGCGGGTGCGGGTGGCAAGCCGCTTCGCACGTCGTCTGTCACGTATTAAGTTTTTTATGTCATCGGGGAGGGTGCCCCGGGGGTTTGTCAGTCGG
>NW_019422117.1:0-4625 GCF_000390285.2 Anoplophora glabripennis
TAAAAATAAAACAATTTTTTAAAATATCTGGAAAACGTCTTCATCAAATTTATCCAAATTTGGTACACATTTTTTAAAAATATTTCTCCTAGTTCTGTATGCATACAGTCCAAATTCAAAAACCAGTGGTGGAGAAACAATGATATCGTTTCCCTATTTAAAATAAAACTTCTACGCCACTGAATTAATTGTTAATATAAACATAATTTATACATGTCTGAAACATTCCAGATAAAAAAACATGCTTTTAATTTTGTAGAAAAGTGAATGGTTTACGAGTTATGAAACATATTATCCAAGTAAACATCTTGCCACCTAGACTAAATTCCGATCTGATTTTAAATTATTTGGACAATAGCCTCATTTAATGGAGGACATACCTTCGATCCAACGAATCGGGACCTGGTTCCAAATGGACGGGGCGCCAGCACATTCTGGCCAGGTAGTTCGTGAATGGCTGACAAACAACTACCAAAATAGATGGATTGGTCAAAATGGCCCCATACCTTGGCCACCTAGATCACCTGATCTAAATATTTTAGATTATTTTATTTGGGGGTAAAGGCTAAATGGGGCCTGCACTAATTTGAAGCAAAATCCAGTTTTAATCAGAGCTGCTGTGAATTCTATAACCAAAAGATGCCAAAAGTGCATTGAGTTTGAAGATGGAGACTTCGAGCAATTGATTTAATTTATTTATTTTTCATATAACTTTACTTGTTCTTCGTGTTACCTGAAAGTTGAGCTGACATGTTTGCTATGATAGTGAAAAATATATTCATATTAACAATTAATTCAGTGGCGTAGAAGTTTTACTTTTAATAGGGAAACGATATCATTGTTTCTCCGCCACTGGTTTTTTAATTTGGACTGTATGCATACAGAACTAGGAGAATTATTTAAAAAAAAAATGTGTACCAAATTTGGACAAAGACGGTGGTTTTCCAGTTATTTAAAAAAATTGTTTTATTTTTGATAATTTCATCGCCCTGTATCTCATAAACGGTGGCTTTCTGCGCTTATGTTGATAGAGCAAAGTGATATTAATTATTGCTTTTTAGTACTTTCCCGAAGTTTGTCTATTAAAATCTGGATCACCCAAATTCGTTTTATTTTTCCCCATTTCAACGTTTTGTGTACTTAGATAATAACGAGCGTTCAAATAAAAACGTGGTCAAGTTGGTTCTGAAAATTTTGACGTAGGGCCTAGCGTATAGCAAATGAACTTAAACGTCATCTGTCAAAGCGCTATATCGCCGCTATCAATTTGAATATTTTCGTTTTAAAAAGCGTTTAAAATGGTGTTTTCTCAAGAACAAAAAGTGTTTATCATNGCTCGTTGAGAAATGAGGTTAAGTTGGTCGCTATAAGCTACTCCCTACGTCCAATGTGTCAGAGCCAACTTCGACCACGTTTTTATTTGAACGCTCGTTATATCTCATAACTAGTAAAGCATTCACTTTTCGACAAATATAAAAGGCTGTTTTTTCATCCGGAGTGTTTCAGACAGTTATAAAATGTATTCATATGACCAATTAATTCAGTGGCGTAGAAGTTTTACTTGTTTCTCCGCTACTGGTTTTCGAATTTTGACTGTGTACATACAGTGTGTACATAGGAGAAATATTTGAAAAAAAAAATGTGTACCAAATTTGAATAAATTTGATGAAGCGGTTTTCCAGATATTTAAAAAAAATATTTTATTTTCGTTAACTTCAACGCCCTGTATCTTATAAATGGTAGATTTCTGCGCCTATGTTTATAGAGCAAAGTGATGTTAATTTTTGCTGTTTAATACTTTCCCAAAGTTTGTCTATTAAAATCTGGACCACCCTGTATAGAATTTTCTCAGAAATCCATATATTTAAAAATATACAGGGTATTCCATTCCATAAAAAATGTAATATTTGGCGTGTCCAGTTTTTACTAATCGCCCTGTGTGTTTCAAATTAATTTTGTCCTCTAGGTTTTTTGATTCTGTATAACTTTTATACAATTTTTTTTCTGTATTACGAATAATAAGGGATTTATTTTACTTTCTCACACTAATGGCTCACTCTGTATGTAATTTGGCTGTCTTATTGCGAGCACCCTGTATTTGTGAAATCAATGAATTTGCATAGATATACCTTCGGTTAATAAAATTATGAACAAATATTCAAAATATTTTCTACTGTTAATACAGGACTTTTCGTAGTTTTTCTGAATAAAACTGTCGTTAGATCTTTAATTTATGAATTTTGTGAAGGCGTACATTTTTCGTTAATTTTAGTACCAAAACTTAAGTGTCTCCCACTCATTCTATTTTAAGCAACTGTCCCACTCGTTCTGAAACCATAAACCTAACTTTTAACGACAATCTCACGGTAGTTGGGTGCCTCGACGTATTTATTACCGCCTAATATCGTAACGGAATCGTTAACAGAGGTAAATTGCCACCGGTGGCAAAACAATGAAATGGACTGAAAACCCATCTCCCGGCTTTGAATATATGTTAATACGGGGCTGCGGGACAGATTTAAAAGAGCGCGGATTCTGGGGTTGCTAGTGTGCTACCCTGCAATTTGACGTACAGAATTAGCTCGGAATTGGTCAATTACGGGAACGGTTTATGGTAACAGTGGACCTTCCCTAATTATTTAGACTAGGTACGAACGTGATAATTTGGAACTCTATACGGTCGACTGGGGATACCTGTTGACTGTATGGTGGATTCGCCGATAAAGGATACAGTAATAATGAATAAGCCGATCTTATGTCTGATTATAATATCTTCGGAAATCTAATAAAAATTTTATACAAACATAATGATCCAAATAGCCTAATTATATACTAATTACTTATCAATTGATATTAGAGTTAAAATTCGTAAAATATTAAAAACTTAATTAACAATACAATTTTGAGATGGTGAATGTGACATCCTCAAGAACATACCTACAATTGTGGTTCTTTTTGTCAATTTTGAATTAAAAATAATAAGAACTCTTTTATATGCCAGTGAATTTTTCAAAATAGCCCGCAATTTACTAAAATGATACTGGAATTTTAAAAACTGCATAATGTCAGAGACATTTTAAACTGCGTTTTGTTTGTTTTTTTCCTTCGTTCCTTTTAGTCCAATAAAGCTCGGCTTATAGGGGCCGCAAAAAAAATCCAAACAGGATGACTTTTGGAGAATGAGTAGCCAACCAAAAGATCACACTCAAAATACTGGTACGACTTGCGCTATGGGGGTGATTTTCTAAACATATTTTTAGAGCAAAATGACCTTAATAAAAGTAGAAAATCGAATTCTAAATAACTTTTCCTCCTAAAATTTTTTTGTATCTCTAATACTCAACGAGTTACTGCGAATTATATGAAAAAATAGCGCACGCTGCAGTAGTGGTCTTATACATATGTTTTTACAGAGTTGGCAACAGTGGGAGTGGGGTAAGCGGTGTAAAGCCTATATCAGACAATGCAATTTAGTTGCAGCGACAAAATTGCAGGGATTTTGTTGCGGGGATAAAATTGCATGCTTATTATCACACAATGGGACACAATTGCTGCAATTTGTTTAGTTTGCAGTAGTGTTACCAACTGTGCNGACCCCCACCGATCTTCATTTGTTTATCGGTTTTTATTTGATTGTTATAAACAAATTAGACGTGATATCTGCGGTCGGGAGTAGGACTAGCCGATTTGGACGGGATGAACGTGGTTTTATATAGAAAGTTCAAGACCCTAATGCAGGAAGTGAATTCTCAAAAAGCTGAAGACCATATAGAACATGAATCATTATGAATAAATGTTATCCACTTCTCTTTGATTAAAAATTATCCATTCTAAGTCTTAGTTACAGATTGCACGTGTAATTTTTTTATAATGATTAATTAGTAAAAAGAAACAAATGAAGATCATTCGGACCTTAACGGTTTTGGAATATCCCGGATGATGATCAAAGTGACTTATTCCATAAAAATCAGACTTTTCTCGTCCAGCTCACAGATAACAGCCCGAATTTGTATATACTAATTCATTGAAGATCAATGAACAAATGAAAATCAGTCTGCCCTTAGTGGCCCTTAGTGGTTCTGGATCACCTTGTAATCCAAGTACGAGAAGAGCGTCGATTACCGCGTGAAAATCCCCCTCTCCCAGTCCGATTGCCTAATTTGCTCTTAATGATCGAATAAAAATCAATAAACAAATGAAGATCGGTGGGAGTCTCCCAAAGTTAAGGTACAACTAATCAGAAGAAGAATGGGCTCTACCGCATCAAAATTGGCCTTTTCCAACCCACGTAATATCCGAAATACGCTAATTTGTTAATAATAATTGATTATTAATAAATAAACAAATTAGCGCCGCATGAGACGCTGCAGACTTTGACCTACATGCAATTACGAAGAGAACGCACTTTGTCTCATCAAAGTCGAACCTTCTTTATCCAATTCCGAGGTGAAATGCTAATTTTCCTGGACTATAACAATACAATTTTGAGTTGGTGAATGTGACATCCTCATGAACATACCTACAATTGTAGTTCTTTTTGTCAATTTTGAATTAAAAATAATAAGAACTCTTTTATATGCCAGTGAATTTTTCAAAATAGCCCGCAATTTACTAAAATGATACTG
>NW_019422118.1:0-4266 GCF_000390285.2 Anoplophora glabripennis
GGCCTTCATAAATGTTTACAAGCCACGTGACAGTCGAGCTTAGGCAACCCATCATTGCACGAGTGGTACTGAAAACGAAATTTCCCTAAATATTGGCGTCATTAATATTAATTATTCGTTTACAATGCACAATAAATAACTAATTATTACGTCTCCGTTCGAGGTATTACGATCGCTGATTGGTTGAATAGTATCTCGTGAAAAATTGCACCAATCACAGCCATGAATCAGAACGTTGCGCTTTAATGTGGTCTTGACCTTATTGTTTTAATAATTTTTAATTTTACCGAAATTTAATTGCTAACATGCAGGAAATAAAATTAATGTTTCAAACAAAATTACCTACTAGTCATGTGGCTTGTGATTATTTATGAAAACTTTGTGCATACTTTTTGAAAGCCTACACCTCAGCCTGTGTAAGACTTCGTATATAGGTAAGTTTGGTTAAATTAATATATTTTCAGCACTTTTATATGTAGTGGCTCTGTATTGCTTATTGGTTGGTAAAATGGATTACATTCGGTCTAGATTCTGGAATAATTTGGAGGGTAACTCAGTATACTGTGCTACAGCACTTAGGCCTATTGGGCCCCTTGCGCATCCTCCCAGCGAGATATCAGCTCTCCTGAACCGTCAACCAGCCTATCAAGTAGAAAAATGTGATGACGTTGTTCAAGGGGATCTCTCTGATGTAGACCATAGAAGGCCACTGTTTTCCTAACATGGATTCTCTCGTTGACGAGACACCAGTGCACACGCAGAAAACATGGAAAACTGTCTCGTCTTTCTGTTCACAACGTCTGCAGAGAGGAGTTTCGTCTTCCTCATATTGTAGAGGTGTTTCCTTAGCCAACAGTGTCCAATCTGAATACCCGTCACCAGGCGAAGGCTTACTCTAGACATAGCCAGGTACTTTTTGGCTGTGTCTTTGTTGGGGTATCCTAGGAACTCCATAGCAAATTAACAGCTATTTATTTCATCCCACCATGTTCTAAACTCTTTGTGAGTGTTTTCCTTAATCATTTCAAAAAGTGCTGACAGCGAGAGCACACTGAAGGGTCCCGATCCAAGTATAGTACGACCCGATGCCCTCCTAAGCAGCTTCTTTATTGCCATTGTACCGGTCGTGTCCCTTAAGGAGGTTTATCGGGTACGGAGGTACGTCTAAAGTCTAACGAAAGTTTCTGTAGATTCGCTAGTGACTAAAGTAGTAAGCCTTTAGATTTGGCAACGTTGAACTTGGCTGGCGCGCTCGGCTCGGCGTTCGCTCGGTCCCGTTCGATCATTCTGTTTGTTTGGACACCTGCGAATTTCAAATAATACGCTACGTCGAGACCGCGACGTTGCCGCTATCACNAAGAAATTAATTCGTTCTCTTAATGTGTACGTTGTAATAAACACGGTGAAAACATATTCGTTCATATGGAATTAAGATTAATATTTTCATTTCAAGATATCATTCATTCTAAAAAATTCATGCTCCCGAATACATGATCAACAATTTTCGACTGAAGAAGGCGAACAAATTCGTTCGGTGGTGTTCATTAGCACACTAAGAGAATGGATTTATCTAGTACTGTTGTCCATTGCATGTATGTCTTAAGGACAAATATCTACGAGTATTACATTGGATTGTCTACCACATTTTATAGAAAGCTATTAATTTATTATTAGCTCTAGTATTTCTAGTATTTTCAATTTATTTTAAAGGTATTAAAAGCTAATCCAAATAAATTCAAAAATTTTGCTACTCAAAAGATGTCTAATCTCATGGACAAAATTCCTATCTCAAAATATTGCACGAAACAACTTCTCTATGGGCTATATGAACTAACTAAGTAGCATTGAATTACACCAGCAATATCTAGTAAACAGTTAGTAAGTAATAATGAAGTATCACAAATAAAAATTAAAAGCAGCATGTTTAAATATTAATACAAAAACACGTATGTGATACTACAATTAAGAAATAAATTTTTTATAATATTACTCTAGACAAAGACCAATTCGCAAACAGGGCTATCTGGAATCTGGAATCTAGAATCGTTTGGAGGGTAGCTTAGTATACCGAGCTACAGCACTTAGGCCCCACTGGGCCATTTGTGCATCCTCCCAGCGAAAGATCAGCTCTCCTGAGCCGTCAACCAGCCCATCAAAGAGAAAAAGGTGATGACGTTGCTCAGGGGGATCTCTCTAATGTAGACCATAGAACCGTCTCGTTGACGAGACACCAGTGCACTCGCAGAATACATGGAAAACTGTCTCGTCTTCCTGCTCACAACCTCTACAGAGGGGTATTTCGCACTTTCTCATATTGTAGAGGTGTTTCCTTAGCCAGCAGTGTCCGGTCTGAACACCCATCACCAGGCGAAGGCTTATCCTAGACATAGCCAGGTATTTGTTGGCTGTGTTTTTGCTGGCGTATCCTAAGAACTCCTTAGCCAATTGACAGCTGTTTATTTCATCCCACCGTGTTCTAAACTATTTGTAGGTGTTTTCCTTAATCATTTCAAAAGTGCTGACAGCGAGAGCACCTAGAGGGACTGGGTCCAAATATAGTACAACCCGTGCCCTCCCAGCTAGCTTGTCAGCTTTTTTATTGCCATTGCACCGGTCGTGTCCCTTAACAAAGCATACAGATATGCTGTTGGTAGCTGCGGCTACCACCAGCGCTTGGTGGCATTCCCATACCGATCTTCCGATTATGCAAGATCAGTAGAGTAGTTTCAAAATCTCATGAGCTGCGAAATGCGCTAAAGGCGTGGCGTATCCGCATAATTCTTCTAATAAGCACGTTGTGAAAACATTGACTCAGAATTAGACCACGTGCCTCATTACAACCAGAAATGAACTAAGGCGCTCGGGCATCAATAAAGTCAACTGGCGATCGTTCGTTATATATGTTTTTATTGCTTAAATTAAAATAATAAAGAATAGGGCATTTTATTATGATATTTGTCATATCAAAGGCTTGTTTACGCTACGAGAGCTCGAGATAGACTGTGAATAACAGATGTAATGTTTTTAGGACGTAGAATAATTTAGGCAAGGTCGGAATTATGTTTCTGTGCATAAGAAGGTCGAAGCTCATAAGATTTTGAAACAACTCTACTGATTGTCTACTATCTGTGTAGATTCTAATACTTTTTCTCGTTGTGTGCCTACGGACAATTTCTTTAGCAGCTATGGTTATACCTGCCAGTTCCACTTGTATCACGGTGGTACGTACATCCACAGCCCACTGATATCGGTTGTGTAGGAATCTAAAGTAGATCCCACATCTGAAGAACAAATTCGCTATATCAAACAGAAAATTATTAATAAAATAATGCTCAGACCAGTCTATTAGTATTATAAATTGCGGACTTTTTTTATCAAAAAATATACAGAGTGTCCCAACAAGGAGATATAATGTTTGCTAACCTTTCGGAACTTCGGACTTTCGGACCTTTGTTAATAGGTGTATTTTGTTTATAAGTGTATAATAATGGAACTCTAGTGCAAACAAATTCGTAAGCGCCGAAATATTCTGAAATTAAAAAAATTTAAATTACCCCAATATTTAAAGATTTTTTGTATCCATCTTAAGGAGGACACGCTGTAGACCCTTTCTTAACACCCTCAATATTTTTTATGTTCCATTTATTTAATAACTGTTTCTGTCATCAAAGTCAATAACTGAAGCCTGAAGGCAAACTCAACTATGTTTATGTAAACATCGGCCTAGCCTGGAAATGTGAACGAACCTCCACTTTGCCGTTTGTAGGGCCATTAAACGTGGCTGACATTGCGTAAATCCGGAACCTGCAGCTTTTCCATCTGTAGTGCTTTACTTAAGGAAAGGAAATTTCTTTGTTGCTGATTGGCATCGAACCTGAGTCCCCCAGTTTTATTGGCCAATGTGATTACATCGAAGAAGGTTTTTAGTTACATTGGAAATTCTATTACATGATAGATCAAATCAACCATACTAATCCAGTTTGCACACCCCTCTCACTAGGGGAAGTATAAGTACATATAAGTAGTCAACCATTCACCCCATCTCTGAAAACTGATTGCATCCTAATTATAAAACATTCAAGTATTTTAAAAAACAGTCACTATACTTCCTTGTTAATAATAAACAAAATTGTTAATTTTTCCTCAACCCCCTAACCCCCAACTACCCCTACTTTTTTTTTAAATGGAAACATAAGGCGTGAGGGGGCCCGTTGAAAAGCTTATAGAAAACCGAATCCAGCCATACCAAATAAACAAGTTTTATTT
>NW_019422119.1:0-4265 GCF_000390285.2 Anoplophora glabripennis
AGACAGCATCAGCAATCATAATCTTTTCAATCCAATCAGAGCATACAGTCCGATGCTGTTAGCAAAACGACTTTGCACGGGGCATAAGAAAAGCATCCTGATTTCGAATTTCGATGGAAAAAACATTCGGAACATTGGACAATTAGAGCTAGGGCATATCACCGAATCGTCTAATAGAAATCAAAAAGGGCAATCTGATTCGGAATCCCAGCTAAACGCTAGCAACAATGGTCGAAATTTAGAGAGGCCAGATGTGGGAACAAGTACCAGAATCCAATTTAGGACTTTGCGGAGCTATCCCGAAGCGAGTGGGAACGTCGACTCTTATTGCTCCCCCCCCCCATAAACAACCACCCAGGCAACGTTCCTGGCCGGTAATTCAAGGTACTCACCTTTAAAAACAAATCAGTGAATTAAGAGTCTATCGAAGGCCTTCAAACAAAGTGTCATCGAGATGTAATACCAGATATTGCCAACCACAAAAAGAGCATGACTTATGTCTTTCCAGAGACCCACTTCCTAAAGTGAGCTATAGGGAGTCGTAAGGTAAAGAGGTCGATTGGCATAATCTTCCATAACTTTGATGCACTTGTGCAACCTGACGTGCAACAACTTTATTCCTTCAGAAAAAAATGTTACTTCTGAACTTTAAACTATGCATCAATATCACATGACATGCTCTGAGGTGCCCTTTTAAATTTATATGTGACGTAAACCAGTACGTTTTTGGTCAATAACTGTACATGGTTTTGTTAAGCATGTTATTATGGTACATTCAACAGGAATAATTCCTGCTTGATCCCAAAAGATGGCGGCTATGAACTTCCCAGCTGAAGATTAATGGAACATTTTTTGAAAGCAGAAAATAGTTATGGATTCATTGCAACTAATTTTGTTTCTAAATCCCAGTGATATGTTAGCTTTGTGTCCAAAGATTCAAATGATTTTGGGAAATTTCCTGTCTGCTTAGATAGTTTTTTCGGAAATCAACAATTTTCGAACCAACTTTACTGAAACATTAATTATGCCTTAACAACAATTCTCGAACCAACTTTAATGAAACATTAACATTATTATGTGTCACAGTAGAATATTGCAAAGGCCGATCTTCGAGAACCAGGCAAATTTTCTTGCAAGCTTCAGGATTGGTTCACTTGTTGGATTACATTTAATGGACTGACAATACTACTGAAACTGTCTTGACTGTTGATTATGCCCGTAATTATGTATGTTTTGAATTGAATATATAATGTATATTGACTTGAGATTATACTGATGACCTTTGCTGGTGTTTAGCTGGGATGTCGAATCAGGTTGCCCGTTTTGATTTATGTTGGGCAATCTTGTGGGAGGATATTTTCCGAATATGTTACTTTAAACTATGATAGGGTTTCCTCTCCATATAATGAAATGATTCATTCGTGAATAGTAAGTCCATTTTGTCCCTTTGCTTAAAAATTTGATGACACAGTTTCACAATCTTCACTTTTTTGTTGCAAAACACTTCATAAAGCAAAATAAACTAGGAATTGAAGTGAATTTTGACACACAAGTAGAAAAGGTCACTATTGACTTCTACTAATGCAACTTATCTTGGTTAGGTAGATATTTTTTTCTAATATCCCTCATACATCGATCATCAATTATTGAGGTACCCATTAGTATTTCTTTTATTTAAAAATCAAATGTAAGCAGAATAAAACAAACTAGAGCAAATGACCCCGTATATTTATCATTTCGCTAGAGAATGGAGAACGCCAGTTAATTTAAAAGAGGGAAGGAACAAAGAAGCGCAGAATGTGACGCCTAATTTTCTTCATGATTGCGAGAGGTAGTATTCTGTTCACCTGTCTGCGTTTGCTAAAACAAGCAATTCAGCCGTCAGTCAGGCCAGCCACAATGAGGCCTGTCAGTCATCCATCTCCGCTGTCGCCCCTGTCCCTCTTTTATCATCCTTTGTTCGTCTGCTTGTCTCCTTATTACTCACGGCCCTCTCTCCGACCCTCGCAGGGGCGCTGACAGCCAACTATCTTTTACTAACCGAGTTATTTTGTTTGGCGGTGTAATTCGGGGCTAGATTTCTTGCGGAGCGGTATAATCAGAAAAGATAATGTTCTTGTTCCTCCTATTTAATATTTCGTCTTAAAAACACTGCGTTTATATTAAATTCAAAAAGTTTTGAAACTGCTGATTATTTATTTTTAAAAGACAGCAGTTCCCAAACTTTTTAACTCAAATTGTAGTTGTATTATTTGTAGCACATTTTCAAATTATCTCGTACCTTACAGCATCGTTAAGCAACATCCTGAGGGAAGTCGGCACATGCAAGTCGACCGTCTTGACGGCGCGCATCGAGGTGAAAACCGACCCTGGGTCACTCCCCGCGGTGGCCATAGATGAGAAATCTTATTTCAGCACGCCGTAATCGAACCTAGACATGTCTAATGAAGTTAGCGCGATTACTCGCCCTCTTTCATCAGCCGGATAGCCGGATTGATCAAGTGGGCTGATAGGTGAAAGGTGAATGCTTACAGAGCTGTTTGGGGGGGTGTTCTCGAGAAAATTGGTAATATTTTTTCACGAAAATGGAATCAGAAAGTGGACAACGCAATAGCTTTCTTATGAGAACGTTTATGTTGTCTGCTACAATTCCGAATGCGTAACTAAAAATTTCAGCGAAATTCCTTAAAAATAAAACCGTCACTATTCTTTTCTAGTGCCGTTATTTTTTTGTGGTGTGGATGTCGACCTCAATTTTCTTTGTTTTGCGGAACGATTTTGCTGCCGCGCCAACAACTAATTAACGTGAAAGTTTCGAAGAATAAAAGTTTTATGGCATTATGGAGGCCATATTTATTACATTTGAGTGCAAGGCTAGCCGTTTTTGATGTTTAATTTAGAGGTAACGATAAATTAGTAGATACCAAGGAATGATTTAATGGTCTTTCATAATTAGTACGCCTTTATCAGAGTTTGCCTCGGCAAATAATAAAGTACGTTTGAAATTGTTATTTGCACTACAAAATTTGTGTGTGGGGAGGAGTGGTGTATGATTATAATTATGTTGATTATTATAAGTTGTAAAATTCGTCCTTCTGTGCTTTGAAGTAAACAGATTGGAATAATCAATACACATGCGGTGTGTTTATTTTCTGCAGCTCACCCAGTACATTAGCAGTTCTTTATTACAGACTGAGAACCTGATGGGTGATGATTGACGGGTGTTGTTGGTCGAAGAGGACGCGACAAGGCATGACTCGGCAATCGCCGGTCCTTTCATGAACCCTGGGCAGGTAAAAGTCTGTATAGGGATCGTCAAGTATGAGGATGATTGATCTCAGGTGGCCGTGAAACAAACGCGGTGATTGATTGAATTGTATTTAATTACAATGTGGAGATGTACGGATATAATTGCGCGGGAGATAGGCCAGCGGCTCATGTCCGAAAAGTTTGCCAACAAAAACTGCAACAGTGTTATGCAGTAAAAATTTTTACAAACTTGGAAATTATTTTTTAGAGTATCTTGTTGCATTAAACTATGACGCATCAGAAAAGAATATACAAATATTGACTATTTAACAAAAATTACGAAAGAATGTACAGGGTAACTCACATAACACGTGTCCCACTTATCTTTGCTGTTTTCTTATTTAGAAACAAAGCTGTATGCGCCTAAGTTGTAGGAAATTTTCTTGTGATTCCAAATTGTACTTGAACTATTGACTGTTGGATTTCGNAAAAAAAAAAAAAATACTGAAACCGATTTTAGTATTATCATTGTTGCGATAGTGTTTACATTAGTTTTTCAAGTGTGGTACCGTCAAGTATGTCAAATTATTTTATTAATTAAAATCACAAATTAATTTAATTAATTAATAATAACAATAGCAGCAAAAGCAGTTGAATTTGCTAATATAAAATAAGTGTTATAAAATTTTATTTATTTCATTCCTTGGGAAAAATTCTTTCAATTTTTTGTCCGTTCATTTTTTATTACACTTTACAGTGGACCAGTTTCCAGTGCCGTACAGAAGTATATATTTAAATCATTTTCGAATTATCCTTTTTAATTTTTTTACAAAATTGTATTTGTAAAAGTACAAGTTTTTTTTGTTTGATAAGTTCTGAATCACCCTGTATATAGATATAAGTGTCGCAATACAATAAGTAGCTCATATTAGACACTGTATTTGTGTGATTCACAGAACACTTTTATTTTAGATATCTTTTAGTAATATGTACATGTATATGTTATGTTGCTTTTT
>NW_019422120.1:0-4263 GCF_000390285.2 Anoplophora glabripennis
GTCGTCTTTCTCTGTTTCGACAGTGTAAAACTGGTTTCTTCCATAGAAATTTAAATCTAAATTTGAATGGTTAGTTCTTCGTAACTAAAACTCTCTCTTGCGTTATTACAATAGTTCGTAATTGCAATAAACGTGTAAAACTGGTTTCTTCCATAGAAATTTAATCTAAATTTGAATGGTTAGTTCTTGGTAACTAAAACATTCTCGTGCTGTATTACAATAGCTCGTAATTGCAGTAATCGTGTAAAACTGGTTTCTTTCATAGAAATTTAAATCTAAATTTGAATTGTTAGTTCTTCGTAACTAAAACTCTCTCGTGCTTTATTACAATAGCTTGTAATTGCAGTAATCGCTAATCGGTGGATACACTATTGATATGCGGTGAATGTAGACAAAGTGTCGCCGCCGCAGAATATAAGCGAGTCGTTTTTCACTTGGTCAGGTACCAGATGCTGCAAAATTGGTAAAATATTTGTTCAAAGTGTCCCTCATGCTGGTCAGTTACAAGTTCAGGTAGCAACATCGAACACTTACTGTGATGAGTCACGTGGTCATAAATTCGATGTGTTATTCCCTCTCGACTCTAGTAGTTCTCAGTATGTCGCTCTTTTTATAGTAAATGCTCTGTATACAGTGTATATAGTGTTAGGGTATTATTTCGACTGGGGCCGTTGTTTATAAAACAACGATAAGTAGTGAAGGCCAAGGTGCGGAAATTCGAACTGAAGGGCAGGGACACGGGAGAGAGAGAATGACCACAGACGACTGACGAGGTGTTGTGTTGAGATAATTTGGTCATTGTTGTATTGTTTTATTATAAAATAAAGTTATTTTGTGAAAAACTGTACAATAGTTATGAAAGCANTGGTGGAAAGAAAATAAAAAAATTGGATTCCTAGGTAACTGAATTTAGGAATAGAGAAACTTGGTTAAAATTCTTCAATAGAAAAATCTAAATATGTATCGCCTACGAACTGTTTTTATCAATCATGCTAGAATACCAGTTTACTTCGCTACTTTGTTGAATCAAGTCATAGCATATGTTGTTTACTTCCTTGGAATACTTAATTAATCTATTATTATGTCATAAATTACATTTAAAATGGCATGAAAGTGAAAACACTGCTAAAAACAGAAGTTGAAGTTAATATTAATATCACTAAGAGTTTCTGTACTGATTATATTACATGAATATAGCTTGTTACAATCTGATATACAACTGTTGTATATTCCAGGTTTTATAATTTTAGCTTCTCCATTACTGTTTGAGTTTAAGAAAGGGAATTGATCAATTACAGTTATTCAATTTCAGTTCCACACTGAAAACTTTATTAATTGATAATATAAATAGGTAGTTATTCTGCAAATGCTAGAACAATTTATGAATATTGTACTGTATTTCTGAGGGAACAAATAGTAAACGATAATAATAGCTTTAATAGGAATAACATCAAAATTCTAACGATTTGTTAATCAAATAGAGAACTATTTCGGAATGTACCCCACAAGCGTTTCAATTATTCGAATGTTTTGTTACTGGTATTTCTGCTATGTTAGTGTAAAAGGTGTGGTTGCTATTTATACATCAAAATATAGAATTACGAAATAATTATCAGCAAATAGCAAACACACATTTATGGAGATCTTCGTTCGTTGTGGAAATACCTAACTCGTAGCATAATATACGAATTTGTGAAAATAGGCAAGTTAAGGGTTAACTAATGAGGTTGATCCCAAACAAATATATTTATAACGATACAGCAATATTTTTTACATAAGGGTCTAATAGTCGTGTCATTTACATATGGTGCGATTAATTTGATATACCTATATAGGAACTTTGTAAGTCGAGTAAGCCTCAACGCCAAAGGTATTTAAGAATAAAATCATGTAGCTTTACAATACTTTCCAACCTTAAACCTGAAACCAAAAACATAACCTCAAATTCATAGAAACCTAACCTTAAACCCTTGAAAGTTATTCTCAAATCCACAAAAAATAAGTGGATATTTAGTAGATAGATAAAATTTCATTCAATAAATTATAAAAATTGCAACAGTTTCAGCTAAAAACTGAATTTCAAAAATCTATATTATTTACCGAAATTATTGGATGAACTAGCAGTCTTTGAAAGAGTTGATTTTCTATGTTTTTTATTATTTATTTTTTTGTTTCTGTTTTTGTTTTTTCTACTTCTAATTTTTATTCAATGTTACAAAAATTATCATTTTATTTTACCGAATTATGATGTTTGGTGATGAGGCTGATGAGTTCTCACTCGATTTAAAAATTCCTGTCCCGTATCGTTATGTTCAAACTTTGGGAGGGTAAAGTACACTTCTTTTCAAGTAAAAAAAAACGCTATGATTTATTATTGGCAGATAATAAATAATAAAAATTCATTCTTAAAGTAAATAAAAAATGATTTGGTTTAAGAAAAGGTCAATAAATAATATTTTCAAAATGTCCAGCTCCTTGTTGAATGCTGACTTGTGCCCGTAAGCCAACATTTGACATAGTTATCCGTATTTGGCACTTATTTTGTCATATTTGTTCGGCAGCCTGCTGCATACGCTCTAATAATTCGTCTCGTGTATCTGAAACTTGCCCGTAGACTAAATCCTTCATGTGCCACCATAAATAAAAATCAAGGGGTTTGTGATCGGGTGATCTAGGTGGTCAGGCAACAGGACCATATCGACCAATCCATCTTGGATAATAATTGACGGTAACCCAATTTCGGATAGCAATTTCGAAATGTGGTGGTGCCCCATCCATTTGAAACCACATGTGTAGGCGAACATTCAGTGGGACATCCTTAAAAAGTCCTTGCAGTTCGTCAATAGAAAATTGAAGGTAATTGTCCGCATTTAACCTCGCAGGAAGAGCGACAGGACCAATCAACAAGTCATCGATTAGGGCAGCTCAAACGTTCACAGAGAATTCATGTTGAAACTTAGATGTCTATATAGCTTTGAGATTTTCTGATGCTCACCTATTCAGGTTTCTCAGATTTGTAACACCACTCCTTGGGATTGTAGCTTCATCTGTCCAGAGGCCTGTTCTGCAGAAATAAAAATCAAACCGTAATCGTAACTGTCCAGGTAGAATAAACTAAACGGGCATAGTGGCCTGCCACAAGCAAACCTTACCCCTTAGGATAATGATACGGATGTAAGCCTTTTAAAGTTCGCCAAACAGTCATTCGCAGCACGCCAAGTTGTCTAGAGATTCGACGTACACATAGTTCGATCCCTTACAACAGTATCTAATAGTTGTTGATCCAAGTCTGCTAGTAAATTCACTCCCCGGTCGAGAAGATAATCATGCAGTCCGCATTTCCGGAAATTGTCTGTGTATTTCCAGAAAAGTAATGAGGAATGCGCCTATTTGGAAACTGATGTCGGTATTCGATAACTGCTTGAAGTGCACTGTACAGTAGTCATACACAAAATGCATGTCTGCATACTCTTGAGAAGAAAATAGATAAAGCATTTTGATAAAGAAAACGTTTGCACTCAATAAGAAATTGCTGTCTGCTCTGAAACTTATAACCACTTTATGTCACTGTCAATAATTTTTAATTCAAAAAAGCAACCTTCACAGTATTTTGAATAATTTGTTTATTTTGATTTATTTTACTTTAGTGGTTCAGCATTTATTGAAAGAACTAACAGCCTTGTTTATCATAAATTCATTTAGTTTTTGTTTGTGATCTCCAAAAAAATGTAGTAGTTTATATTTATTTTACGAATTAATTTTTTTTTATTTATTTATTTAGATTCTAAACGAACTTATATTTACAATAATTATAACTATGTTCGAGGAATACCGCATTGTCATAAAAGATATAACATTGAAAACAGGTATGTTGCCGATGTACGGTTATCTCAACATAAATAGTATGTTTTATCCTCTTGTTGATATAAATTAATTTGCAAAGTATGAGGCCTCAAAATATTTTACGTTTTATTTTTTTCTGTTAATACAAAAGTAGTCTTTTGTTTGTCAATCACATTTTCCTAGCTACCAGACCCTAGCTGATCTGATAAAAATCACTAAATATTATACAGGGTGATTCTTTAATATTGCGAAGAATTTCAGGGACAGGTTCTTTAGATAAAAATAAGAAAAAAAGTTCCCATTAGCATGTGTCCGGAAACGCTTTGTTTCCGAGATACAGGGCGTTCATTTTTTGTAATCTACTTTTAATACTTGTTATTTCAAAAGTCCTTTAACCGATTTATTTGAAAATTGACTGGT
>NW_019422121.1:0-4260 GCF_000390285.2 Anoplophora glabripennis
GTAAAATCCCCATAATTCATAGACCGCCACATCTTTAGGAACGGGGTTGGGCTTAAAATTTTCTTTAATAATTACACTATTATATGCAAATATTGCGCGAGTCTCAAATCGATTTCAAATATCACAAAAAACGATCGAAAAAATGTTTTTTTTTCGGAGCCATAAAACTTTGATTCACTTTTTGATTTCAATTCGTATCAAAATGTCGATACTGCCATTCGAAACTTGACATTTTTACACGAATTTTAACAAAAAAAGTCTGTCCTACGACCAACAGGGGCCGAGATTTTTTTTTTTTCCGAAAAATCGCCACGACCTCATTTATTAGGGGCTGAAATTTATATATGTTATAGTTGAATACTTGTACTTCAATGTAAAAAATAGTCAGCAAGGATTAGCCATATTTTCTTTCATTAAACTTCGTTTTTATGGACCTCGTATATTGCTTACTCAGTTCGACACGTTGCGTTAGGGGGGAAGACTGCAATACAACTATTGTATACGTCAATCCTACGTAACGAACTACGTGTATTTTTTCTTTTCATGTACATTTTTAAAGCTTTTTTTATCAGTTATTAATTTATATTTAAATAATGGTACGTATCTTATTGAGATAATAAAATAATACAAGTAATGTCGGTTAGTTGAAGATATAAAAAGGCGGAAAGTAGAAAAATTCTTGATTTGATGAACATGTAGATGCAAAAGCGGTGATTGCAAAGCTAATGCGTGTAACTGCCGAAAACATGAATTAAAATGTTCTAATATAATTATGTTTGAAATGCGAAGATTACAATTGCTCTAATATCGAAGAAAAAAACTATATGTAGTTATTAAAGATATCGAGGAAGATATGGATGAGCCATGCGCATGTTTATCAGAAAATGAAATCGAATCAGACGAAGAAAACTTTGACGATGACGATGGTGATGAACAAGAAATCGTGTTAAACAATAGTAGCGAAGAAGAATGGAGGCCTAAGAAACCTTCAAAAATAAAAGAATATAATTTTCATATAATCAAAAAATAACTGATTGTATACTAGTTTTTATACTTTTATTTACATGTTTAATAAATCAAGAATTTTTCTATGGATGGCAGTTATCGTGACACAAAAATGTAATACACTGAAATGAATGATGTAATACCAAACACTTAGGAAATAAAACTCTCTAAAATTAAATACTTCCAATCTACTTAACGCGCAACCGCAAACTGTCAATAGGGCATGTAGAGTAAGACAGCATCAACCATTACTGTGCGACGTGTGATGTGCATTATTGTGAAAGAAATGGATTGTTTGTGTGATCACAATTAACTTGAAGCCGTATTCTATGATTCGTATTAATTAATAAATTTAAAGGCAGTTTTAAAATTTGGTGATAACGGTCAATAGAAATTTTTTACTCGTTATGTGGAGAATTCCCAACTCCAATGTGATAAGTGCATAAAAAAGCCTATTATTTATGCATTAATTTTGTATTTAGATGAACTGTGTAGCGAAATTTATAAAAGTACATTGCTGATTGTCAATTAACTAACATTTCACAAAATATAATAAAAACGAAATAATTAGCACAAAACAATATTTAAATTTATTATATCATTTCCCACATAAAATAATAATATAATTATATTACTTTGGTAATAAGTAAAAAATGTATATTTTTGTAGCTGTTATCGCTAAAACGTTGAGTTAATTTAATTTAATGCCAAATTTAGTCAACTTTAAACCATCNGTAGCTGTTATCGCTAAAACGTTGAGTTAATTTAATTTAATGCCAAATTTAGTCAACTTTAAACCATCATACTTATTTTTTAAAAGGAACGCCCTGTATATTTCTACGCAACCTGATCAACAATTTTATTCTCTTTCGAATGATATACTGGTTCCCTATACCTATCTCTTCTGGTTTTTAAGGTATTTACAGTTTTTCGTGCAGTCAATGGATATCGCATAATTTCTTGGGGGGATGGGTGTGAATTTTTAGTGGAACTTCAAAACAAGCACCTAATCTGTCACCAGTTTACTGTTGTCAAATTTAATACATACATTGAATGTTTATTTGAGATATTATTTATTGTTAAAGAATGGTAAACGTTAACATTTATTCAAATGCTGGTAACATTATAAAATTATTTTTATTCGCGGAAAATTTTTTAGAACTCAATCAATATCAGTTAATCAGTTAGCTTGTTTAATCAGCTTCAATTTACCTTTTAAAGATCTCTGTATCGCTATTGGTTACTAAGATATTGAAGGTTGAATGGAAAATGACACTTTTGTCTTTGATCATTGATATCTCTGCAACAAATTTTTATACAGTAAATCCAAGGGCTATTTTGAACACGTTAATAAATTCTCTACAAGGACCTATTATGGTTTTCGAAGAAAAAATGTTTTTCATTCTTGAAAAAAGTGCAGAAAAATTACTTTTTACGATTTTTTAGAAAATTTACGGCTAATTTACAAATATTGATGAAAAGACAGCTCATTGTATCCACAATAGCCCTGTGATTGACAAGTTGTTCCATCCAATCGCTTTCTGTTCCAAATGCTCAAAGTTTTGGAAAAAATTAAACAAAAACCTTTATTGCTCTTAAACATTATGTAATCATCATCAAAACGAAAAAGAAGAATTTTTCTCGACTTTTTTTTGCACAATTTTGCATTAGATATCATTTAAATCACCAAAAAATGTTTGTTCTTTTAATTTTTTCCAGTAGTGTTTTTTTTCCTAGAAAGAAAGGTAAAAAAGGTAAGAATGTTATGTGAATTCCCTGTATACATGTAGAAGAAATGAATAGTTTTATTTTTATTGAATAAAACTTTAACGGGATGTAACTCTTGGTATGCAGGTAAATTAGGTTCAAATAGTCTTTCTTCACTGTATCATATTGGCTACGTAAGTAAATACATATTATTTTCTAATTCCGTGCAGTAATTAGTACTTTACTTGTGGAGGCAATGGATAATCCCACTCCTGATCAATTGCAAGTTCAGTGCGGTAAGTTTTGTTTAAATGTAGAGGTAAAAATAAAATTATAGAGGGATAAAGAAGGGGAAGGAACAGAACTCGAACGGTTAACAAACGCGTCCAGCCAACCCTCGGTATTGTACCTCAGTGCTAAAAACCATCTGTTAGAGCGAGATAAGACAGAAAGTTAGACCGGCCTGGACTGAAATAGTGGCAGATAAGCGCACACACTGTCAAACATCCATCCAATTAGCGAAGTTGGGGATTTATTATAGGAGCATGTTAAAATAGACTCCGTGTTTACTTTATTAGCGATGTTTATTATATATAAGACCTGCGCATACAGATAATTGCAACCACCCGGGCCAATTAAGCCGGGGCCCGCTTCTCATTAACCTTCTTATATATAGCCGCATGGAATCGTACGTAAATAACGAACCAGCGACAATGTACAGGGCGTAACACACGGATATCCCCCCAGTACACCTTTACATTCTGTTAACAAGCTTAATTTTTCTAAAAATAAATTATCTGTCTCGTTAAGGTTAAAGGAAGAAGAAGAATAAGAAGAAGAAGAATGGGAAAGAGATTAAGAAGATGATTGTAAAGGAAAACTGAATGTGGTGAAAAATATAAAAAAGAAGACGAAGAATGTGAACAAGACGAAGACTATGGAAAAGACAACTTTTTAAACAAACCTCCTTCCATTTATTGGTGAAACCAAAGGACCAACAGATGGCTCCATTTTATTGAATTAATAAGAAAAATATTTCACATTCCTCCATTGCAGTATTTTATATGAATTTGGTTCTGTATTTTGTTCTAACTCTCGGCCCCAGATTTTTTTAGCTCTTTCAGATATTTCAAGATACAGTTCTACTTTTGGTCTGTCCGATGAAAGTCGGGTACGTGGTGGAAAATTCTAAGAAGGAGAGTTCATTGCTTTTAGGCAATTAATTAGAGTATACATACATTCTCCCAAAAAGTCAAGCAGCCAAGATAAAAAATTTGATACGAAAATTAAAATATGAGTAATACAAATATCTCTGGTGGTTTTACCCAATTTCGTTTTCCCTTCCGATTGCACTTAGTTGTTCCCACCGCCAATATCCTTGGCAGGAAAAATTACTTCGGATGGGGCGGGTTCGAGCGGGACTATTGCTCTTTATTTACGTCATCTCTGTAGGATCAAAAAAATAACTGATTGTATACTAGTTTTTATACTTTTATTTACATGTTTAATAAATCAAGAATTTTTCTATGGATGGCAGTTATCATGACA
>NW_019422122.1:0-4271 GCF_000390285.2 Anoplophora glabripennis
ATTTTTTGAAACGTTTCATTGGAAACGTATTTTGGGGAGGACATCTTCGGTTTCTATTGGGTTACCAGAACGTTGCATGGATTTTTTATGAAACGTTTCAAGAAAAATGGAACGTTTCTGGAACATGTCAGAAACTGAAAAATGTTTAGTGGGCTACCTGCTTGATAGCTCATAAAAGTCATAAACGAACGTTACGATGAACAATCTACAAGGTAGATTGTTCATCGGAACGTAGGTAGGTACTTTATTGGACAATAGATATGCAGATATTATCATATTTAGTTGAATTTATTAAATATATAAAAAACAAAAGATATGCCAACATTTACAACTAACTGGTTTTGTATGTAATGAAAAATATATAAATATATTTTTTTATCATATTGGCAGACTTTGTACGTTTATTATTATTTCATTTGTTTTCTCTACAAACGAAGTAATGACTTAACCTACACACCACAAAACAATAAAATACATTAGAAAGTACAAACAGTCAAACAGTACTTAGTAGTTTAGTAGATCTTAGGTTAAGTATGTTTTGTGGCACCTTTACTAACACCACCGGTCTCCTGCCCCTCTTCGAGTTGATTTCTAGTAGGACTTCGAGCGATGAGGAATACCTCCGGTTTCGGGTAAGTGCGGTCTGTCTATTTTTTATGTGTCGAATTAGTACGCCGTGTGATATTTTACAGTAGTTTATTTAATGTTGTAGGATTTCGCCCAATTCTATAATGACCGTCTAGATACACGGGTATCACGGATTTACAGAGCAGTCTTCGAGGGAGACCTTCAAAACGTACAGCGTTGCATTGAACGAGGCGAAAGTGTAAATAAAACAGGAGATCTTTACAGATTCTCCCCTTTACACGTGGCGGTTTTAAAAAACAAGTAAGTCGTTTTCAAAACAAAGTTTCCATTTTCAACATCAGGTGTACGTTTCCAGTGTGGAAATATTAGAATATTTGCTGACGAGAGAAGACGTAGATGTGGACGTTAGTTGCCGTATAGGTAGAACGCCCCTTTACATGGCGATAGCCTTGGGCCGTATCGAGCTGGTTGAGAGACTGATTCGAGCCGGATCCAATGTAAATTTCCGTCACTACAGAAACAACTCCCCTCTGGACATGTCCGTGTACCATCCCGACATCTGCCACCTTCTCATACAACGCGGCGCCCAAATCGATGCCGTGGGAAAGTCTCGCAACACGTTGTTGGACAAAGCGGTGGAACGCAAAGACGAATGCTTGGGGATAGTGCACATGCTGCTGTATTACAACGCCGATGCCAACGTTCGTGACAGACGGGGCTTTACTCCTTTCATGACGGCTCTCCTCTGTGGCAACGTCCCCGCCCAGGAGGCCCTGTTGGACTACGTGGTTAACTTCAATGAGACGAGCGACCCAGCGTATTTTTCGACTTTGAGCTTAGCCTTGCACACTAATTCGCCGTTTGCTAAAGAAATAATAAAGCGAGGTGCCGACGTTAATTACGGTGATAATCCCGAAGTCACTCACGAGGCCTGTGCATTTACGGTTTGTTCACGTAGGGCTGTGAATTCGTTTACTTTTAAAATGGTATGGGAGAGGCTACGTTATAACCACGCTAAGAATACCGTCGATTTACACGATCTTTTCCGTAGGCGCAGGGCGGTGCCGAGGTTTCTCCAAGTTATAATCGAGAGTAATAACTTCGAACCCGCCGTAGAGTATTTTTCCAAAGGTAAAAACTATTTGTTGTTCGTCGACGAATTTGCTAAGAAGAAATTTGAGCTCGAGCAGCTGACGCGTCTTACGTGTCGCCTGTTAGAATACGGGTTTCGCGCGACTACCTCCGATATTCATGCGATTCTCTCGCATTACGGGTACTGCGAACTGTTTAGAATACTGTTGCATATGGATAACGACTTTACCCAGAGTTGGCGGCCTTTCATGGTCCTTACTAGGTTAATTTTTGATATCGACTACGATTTAGAGAGTGCCGTCGATGGAGTAAACGATATTCCCAAGGAGAACTTCGTACAGTTGTTGGAATATTCTATTTGTCCTCGATTAATGGATGCGCTAACCATTAAGTATACCGACGATGAAGATATGACCGCTATTTTGGGTGGATTGCCGAGAGTGCCTTCTTTGATGGAATTGGCTAGGAACGCAGCTAGAAAACACGTCTGGCGAGCGTTTAAAATCACAAATGCCTGCCAGTTTTACACAACGATTGACCACTTGGACATACCGGCTTTTTATAAGAACATTTTAACGTTTAAGAGAAAGATGTACGTGGTTGAACGATAAAGTTATTTGTTTCGTATTCTTTGAAATATTATAACATATTTGTACGGGTTTAATATATTTTTTTTATAGAGAAGTTCTTTTTATTTTGTCCTTAAAATCTGGACTTTACGTTAAATAAAATAAAGTGAAGCCTTTTATTAATATTTTTGATGTGGCATAATTTTTTAGTGCAAATAGGGATTATTGGAAAAATTATCTCATCTATATACAGGGTGTCTCACATTTAAATAGCAGGACTTCAGGAATCAGTAGAAGACCTCATTTTGAGTCTAAAAGTTCCTATATATATATGGGTCCTAAAACGCTTAGTTTCTGAGATACAGGGCGTTCAATTTTATTTTTGTTTTATTTATTTATTTTTTAACTAAATAACCGCTGACAAAAAAAATCATCATGTTGCGGCGAAAGACTTAGTATTTGAGGGCAAATAATTTGACACAGAAAATCATCGCATATTAGTTCCAGTGGTGGAGATAGAGGGGTCTCTATGCATATTTTTATAAAAAAAAGTATAGCCGATTTGATATTTTGCAAATGTTTTCGAAAAATATGAAAGAGCATTCAATTTTACCCAGAAAAGACCCTCTTGTCCAAAGTCGATAGGAGGTGGCGTTTTCAAGAAAAACCGAAAATACTGTTTAGAAGTCAAATNAATCGAGTGGTACTCGATTATTGAGATCACTCGAGATATCTCGAGATGTTTACTCCCACCACTCGAGTGATTATTACCCTACGGTTGCACCCCAAAATGTTAGTGCATACTGCAAATAGTCACTGATTGCGTAACCTTTTTTTTAGAATAAAACGAAAAAGTGGTTAGGTTTTGAAGTGCGTGAGCTTTTTTTTTTTAGCTACGCTTATAAGTAATATATGACTAATACAAACATATTTGTGCGCCGCTGGGATGAAAACGACCAATATCTCGTATCTCGAGTGATCACTCGATTATTAGAAGTACTCGATTACCGATAACTCGATTATCAAAATTGGTCGATTATGCCCATCACTACATTGAACACCCCAAGACACCCGATTCCAAAGCCTCATCTTGATCTTCTTCTTCTACGAACTACACAAATTCGCGCGGAATTTGAACTTTAAAACAGGTTTGTTCCTAAAGAAGTCCAAAGCAGTTTCCAAGTCGGACGCATGTGCATTCCGATACGATGCTTGCATAAGATTAAAAATTCATTGTTTTGAATCAAATGCAATTGCCTGTGACTGTTAAAAACTTATTTTAATGCACTAGGAACAAAGCTATTCATTAAATTACTATGAATTTGATTAAGTATGTCAACGATAGATGGCAGGGTATAAGATAGAAGGTTTGCCAATATTACAGGAATACCATCACCTTCAAAGATATTGACATAGATGCATATTTTCTTTTTTCTTATTGGCTATTAACCAACCGATAACAAGGACATATGCCAAAACGAAAAACTGGAAGGTTACATTTGTATGTACCAGGCTTTCGATTTAGACAGAAATGAGTCAGAAACTATAGAAATATTGAATGTACCTATTTTCAATTGCATTTGCATTTCGTTTTTAACACTAAGGAAGTTTGTCATACATATAATTGTTATGTGGAAAGTGTATATAGCTACTTTTGATTAATTTAAATGCCGATATTTAGTGATAATCTAAGAAGTGAGATTTTTAATAAGGTAAAAGTAAATACAATACTAGAGCTGTTTGAAATCAGCATTTCTTGTAAACATTATGATATGTCTTACATTTTTTTTTGTATATTATATAAATTCAAATAAATGATGTAATGATTTGATGTGCTTTTGGTGTTCAATAAATATTACGTAAATTGTAGAATCGATCAACTTTTATTAAATTTTTATTTATTGTCTTTACAGTTATGTATTTATTATTTACCAATAGGTATATTAATCAATTTGTAATTTGTAGAAGACAATAGTAGAAACAAAAACAAATAATTTTTGTAAAAAGGACTTCTGAGCAATT
>NW_019422123.1:0-762 GCF_000390285.2 Anoplophora glabripennis
TAAGCTACATTACTAAATGCTCGAATTAAGTATTAGTCTTTATATGTATAAATAAAAACATTCCTCTAAACATTAAGAATGCATGAACAAATCAGAAACGGTTATATTACTGTCATCTTCATGCTTTCCTTAGTTTTAAATTTTCATTTAATTATTAGAGATTTAGTTCCAGAAAATGATACCACAGGGATACTATACTTAATTTTATTAGAAATAACTGAAATGTTATTTTTGTCTAACTTTAATGATGAATCCATTGATTTTTTAAAATGTCTTATTGAAGACCATCACCTAATGTGTTTAGAACTATTTAAAGAAAATTTAAAGCCTAAATTTAATTTTTTGCTTCACTACCCAAATATAATAAAGAAAATTGGACTTGTAATACATGTTAGCTCCATTAGATACGAAGTAAAACATAAAGATTTAAAATATTTAGCTACCCTTATTACATGTAGAAAAAATGTACATTTTTCACTTTGTATGCGGACGCAGCTTAAATTATCGTATAGAATTTTATCACAAAAGGACTAATAGACACGTTTGAACATGGACCAATTCAAAATTTAATAAAAGGAGACGTTATCCTTCCATCTAATTCAGAAATTTCATCTTCAAGTTTTTGCGTGCCATGGTTAAAAATTAATGGTATTTTTTACAAAATCAAGTCTTGTGTTTTATTAGGTATCCTAATCCTTCTTTCGGTATAATAGAAAACATCATTATTAATGAAGACAACAATACAATAATTTGTTTTCATTT
>NW_019422123.1:3068-4259 GCF_000390285.2 Anoplophora glabripennis
CACTGATTTTGACCATTTGTTTCTTCTTCTGCAGGCAGGGAAAACATATCCGCTCCCGATTTTCTTGATGGGTTCCTGCATGATCCTTTGATCTTCTGTCCATACTTTCACAAGAAATTGAAATTTCGAAGAGAACAATTACAACTTCACAGTCAAAGGGTCGAAGACTATCTGGAGTTTTAACTAATTTCACGAATAAAATTGATCATTCGATCTGGAGTATCACAAAACGTAAGCAAACAATCGGGGGTGGGGGTTGGCGATAGTTCAATGACCTCGCAAATCAAACAAGGATGGAAATAAATGACATGATTCTCGCTTGTTGACATACTACCGCAAAACTCACTCGAATGAAAAATCATTCTTTCAAATTTTTTCTATTTTAACCTGTTTCTGAGAATCGTCAATGAGTATCTCCGGTTTTAGTAAAAGGGGCAATTTGAAAAATATGCTTGTAAATGTTTGTGTGCTAGTGTAAAACTTTCAGGAAAACGTCATTTTTGCCAAATTGGGGAAGTTTGGCAACTAAAGGTGAGCGAAAAATATAGAATAATCCCGATATCTCGAACAGTGAATTTTTCTTCGTTGAAAAAGAGTGTTTTTTCGAAAACGGCTCTAAGGATTACGGTGGATTTTTTTTCTGGCCTTTTTATGACTCCAGGAATCGAATGCCGAAAGAAAATCGGTGGTGCAAAAACTTCGCATTTAAGTCATGTTCAAGCCCACCGTGCGATTTGTGGTTAATAGAGTTCAAATGTCACTTTAGAGAAGAATAAAAACGTAGAAAAATTATCAGATGCAGAGAAAAGGGCAGGGTACGCGACAGACCTAACTGATACCAGATTTCTGATGGTGAGAGGGAGAAGATTTTGACCAAAACTTTACAGAAAGACAATAGAAATCCAGAAGAATTGAAATAAGGGGTTAGAACAACTTGGAATTTGGAAACGATTTCCGAAGAAAATCAAATACCAGAATGACATGGGCCAATGACTACTAGGCATGCACCTCAACGCCATGGATCAGTACATATGGCAAATATAAATACCAGCCAGGGGACTTAATCGACAGTTTTAGAATTTCTTCTGAAGAAAGAAGCGATGTATCTCTCAAAACAAGAAGAAATCTAAGACGTGACAAACAGATAGAAAATTGTTTAATCATTAACAACTGTAAACTTTGTATGTAGGT
>NW_019422124.1:0-2748 GCF_000390285.2 Anoplophora glabripennis
CAATATACTTCAGTCTCAACTGTTAAGGGTGATCAACAATCAGCACGAACTACACACCGCTCAAGTAAGTCACAGCCAAATTCCTTTTCCATAAATTCCCTGCCTTAGGAATTCATAATTGGTATTTTTGGTAAAATTAGAACTCACTACCGATAAAATTAATTAAACTTTGATTGTTTCTCAAAGGACTGATTTCTTTTAAGGTAAAATAACTTGACTGTAACTCAAGTTTTAGGATTAAGACTATATGAACGATTTACTCCGCGAATTGGATCAGATAGAAATAAATATGGCTACTAATTATCAATTATTAAAAATATTTATAGATGTAATTCTAACATTTTCTGGAACACCATCAGTATTAAATGATTTTATAGCCGCATGTGACGAACTCGTTACATCCTACTATACGGAAAATAATGAGATACAAAATAAATTCATTTTAAGAGCAATCAAAAGCAAATTAACGGGACAAGCTCAAACAAATGTTTCTACCCGTCTAGAACTTAACAATTGGGAGCAAATTAGAAATCTATTGATAGAAACATTTGGAGATCCGCGTGATCTACCTACTTTACAACAAGATCTTATACATCTCGTCTTTGACGCAAGAACAGAGACTCTTACTGGCTTTAGTAATCGTATTTTACAACATCAATCATTACTCATGTCTAAACTAAAACAATCTGGTGAAAACATAGAAGTTAAACGAGCGCTAAGTATTGTTTATAATAAATTAAGCTTAGACACTTATGTTAGTAATTTACCGACATATTTACAACAAATGGTCCGTACTAAGGAAATAAACGATCTAAACGCAGCAGTAACATTTATTACAAAAGAACAACAATTTCAGTTTTATCAGAGATCACTTAAGCAAACTATCAAACCAATTCAAACCCAACAACACCAATCGCCTTTACAATCTCATTCACACCAAAAACCACAATTTAAAAACTTTAATCCTCCTCAATTTAGAAACCCTTAAAATCCTCCTCAATTCAGAAACTTTCAAAATTCCCTTCAATATAGAAATTTCCAAAATCCTTCTCAATTTAAAAACCAAAATGAATGGTCTTCACGACCTATTCAAATGAATTCTAGACCAATGATGAAACCTAATTTCCCAACAAACATTCAAGTTTTCGGTAAAACAAATGTTTGGAAATCAGGGCAAGTTGTGAATACAAACAAACCAACACCAATGCAAACATCTACAATTAATAGGTCCATCATTTCATTCAGAAACCGACATAACACCACAAGGCTGGTCATCCGATAATCTACAAGACCAACTCTCCGTAATGTTAGACAATGGACATTTAACTCAGGAACAATTAAATGAATTACAAATTCCCCCAGATTCTGTTGAAGAACAAAACGATGCAGAAAAATTTGAGAATTGGGACGATGAATTAGATAATAATTTTTTCGGGAATACCAACCCCCAAAATTCGAACCCATAATATATGATTTTCATAACATATCTTCTTATAGCCCCCTTCCATATATTCAACTGCAATATCCTCCTATTAAACTCCTTATCGATACAGGTAGTTCAAAAACTCTTCTGAAACCCTCCATTGTAGAAAAATACTGCCCACAATTTATCAAGAATGACCCTTTAAAACTAAAAACCGGAATTGGTGAAATAACTATAGAAAAACAAGCTCAAATCCCTTGTTTTCCTGAATTTAATGACGACGTTTCCCTAGATATAATTCTGTATGATTTCCATGAATATTTTGACGGAGCTTTAGGACTTGAAGACATATTGAAACTACAAATTAATATTTCGTTCACTGAAAACCAAATTTTTAATCAAAATTTTTCATTGCCCTTATTATATGACAGACCTAACATAAAATTAAACGAACGAGAAATATCAAAACTCAGTATTCCTGTGGAAATCCCAGAGAACACCGAAGTTTACATTCATGAAATTCAAAAAGATAAGTATTACTTACCAAACACCATATCTACAGTACAAAACAAAGCCTTAATAATCGAATTACACAATTATAGTCACCAACCAGCATACTTTGACCTTAATGACATAAAAATTGAACCCCTTACAAACTACACTGTTTTTGATTATTCCTTCCATACTAAAAATCATCTAGACTCTAATTTAAAAATTAATAATTTGTTAAGAACTGATCATTTAAATCCCGAGGAAAAAATAAAACTGACTAAACTTTGTCAAGAATATAGTGACGTTTTTCAAAAAACATTCGGACAATAAGTCATTTCCATACTTTCATTCACAAACTAGACATGAACCCTCTCTTTGATGCATACAAAGATACTAATGTGTTATTAAACGTTTTAGCTCAATATGATTCAAAAGCCACAAATCCACTTGATGTAGCATTGATAAATCAGGAACAAAATTTAAAAATATTAGTTGCGCAAGAATACAAAAAGATAATTCCACTAAGTAAAAACAGATCCAAAAGAGGATTATTCAACTTTGTAGGTAACGTTGAAAAAGAATTATTCGGAATAGCCACCTCAGATGATATAGATAGTATTAAAAATAAATACGAAATACTGATAGCCAATGAAAAGAATTTAGCCAAAGAAATGAATACTAGAACATCCATGTTCTCGACTCTTGCTAATAAGACAACAATTATAATGAATCAAGTAAACAATAATCTAAATCTATTAAAAGAAAACATACACTTTTTAAAAGATGAAATAAATACAAATTTGCACAGACAAATTATAATAAATCAACTGGAA
>NW_019422124.1:3002-4249 GCF_000390285.2 Anoplophora glabripennis
GATCAAAGTGGGAAAAAGAAATGGAGAATGGTGGTAGACTATAGGAAAATAAATGAAACAACTATTAACGACAAATATCCCTTACCAAATATATCAGATTTCTTAGATAAATTAGGAAGAAGTTCCTATTTTTCAACAATCGACTTGGCTTCTGGATTTCACCAAATAGAAATGCATCCAGACTCAGTAGAAAAAACAGCCTTCACTGTAGATAACGGACATTACGAATATACTAGAATGCCTTTCGGACTTAAGAATGCCCCAGCAACCTTCCAACGTTGCATGGATAACGTATTAAAAGAGTTACAAAACAAGATATGTATGGTTTATATGAATGACATAATAGTTTTCTCTAATGGATTACAGGAACACCTACAGAACTTGCAATTAATTTTTGAAACCTTTAGAAAAAACAATCTTAAAATTCAATTAGATAAAACTGAATTCCTACATAAGGAAGTCTCCTTCTTAGGACATATAATTACTAGAAATGGTATAAGACCAAACCCTGAAAAAATTCAAACTATTAAAAACTTCCCTATTCCAAAAACACAGAAGGAAATCAAGTCATTTTTAGGCCTCTTAGGTTATTATAGGAAATTCATAAAAAACTTTGCAAAAATTACTAAACTTATGACTCAGTGTTTAAAAAAAAGGTTCCACAATGATATTAGACGAAACCTATAAAAATTGCTTAAGAACCTGTCAAAATTTATTAATGAATGACCCTATACTCAGTTATCCAGATTTTGAACAAACTTTTGAAGTTACAACAGACGCCTCAGATTATGCCATAGGAGCCGTCTTATCACAAAATAATAAGCCTATTTGGTTCGCCTCACGAACTCTTAATCAAGCCGAAATTAATTACTCCACAATCGAGAAAGAACTCCTCGCAATCGTATGGGGATGTAAAACATTTAGACCTTATGTCTATGGGACCAAATTTAATATTTATATTGATCATAAACCACTACAATGATTATTTTCTCTAAAAGAACCTAACAGTAAATTAGTCCGCTGGAGATTAAAATTGCAAAAATTTGATAATGAAATTAGATATAAAAAGGGAAATCAAAATCTCGTTGCAGATGCCCTAAGCAGAATAAAATTGGAAGAATGCAACATCAATGAACTAGATGACGTATCACTAGAAAACTTAGATAATTTAAGAACAAACGTTCAAGCAGATGAGGAACTCGATCAATTAATAAGCCAAATACTTGAAAACGAATCACTGAATGATA
>NW_019422125.1:0-4265 GCF_000390285.2 Anoplophora glabripennis
AAATTATTGAAGTTATAGTACAATCAACCACTACATAGCTGGACAACTGTAGTCTCTAGCGTCATTCGCAATACGCGTGGAAAGCCACGTGGCCTCAGCGACTCCGAATACTGAAATCCGATTTTGCAATCGTCGTTGCTATAGTATTTACCTATTATCTGTGGTGTTTACAATAGTTTTTTAGTAGTTAGTGTCAAAAATGATTTGCGTGTATAGCAACTCGCAGTTGATGGATATCGTTTTAATTTATGGTGAAACAAGACAACATTTGTATTATGGTGAAGCATTTGTGTTATAGTGAAGTAAGACAACATTTATGTTAGTTCGTAGAAACTAAGTAAGACAGACCCAAATGTGTTTACACGTTGGTGGATAAAATTTTGAACAATTGTTGTTGTAACATCGGGTATGTCAAATGATTTTATTATTTAAAAACACAAATTAATTTGCCGATATAAAATAGATGCTATAAAATTCATTTATTTTTTTCCTTGCGAAAGTTTTTGTCCGTTTTTATCACACCGCTATGTCGGTCGCATTGTGCGAGGTCAGGTTTTGCAGTGGACCAGTTTTCAGTGCCGTGCAGGAATGTATTTTTAAATCATTTTCGAACTGCCCTTTTTGATTTTTTCTTTACAACATTCTATTTATAAGGGTCCTCTGTACATCCAGATTTTTTTTTTTGGATAATTTCTGAATCACCCTGTATACATTATATTTCCAAAACATTATGCATTTATTTTTGACCTACTTTAATGTTATCTTATCATATTTTTGTTTTTAATTAAAATTTTCAAGTTAATAAAAATATCTTCGGCTTCGGCATCGGCTTCGGCCGAAGGTGGCCCATAAACCGAAGTTCGGTTCCGGCTTCGGCTTCGGCCAAAAAAATCACATTCGGTCGGTCTCTAATTTCAAATAAAAATAAAAGATATTATGAGAGATTTTTTGTAGCATTTGTTAAGAAGCTGTTACAATTAAAAATAATCATAATTTGCAGTAGCCAAATATACACAAAATGCCCAAAAAGGGCAATACTTAAAAATAAAAGCTCAATTACCCGATACACAACATAACACAATTTTTTGCCGAAGCAAACTAATCGTTATATTTTTTAAAATTTATAAAGAGAAGATACAAGAATTTCCAAGTCTTTATTATTTGCACGAAGTAAATACACAGACGTATTGATTCATCAAAAGCCAGCTGACTGTTAATCAGTGTAAAAGTGTGCTTTATAAATCAACAAGCAGAAGGAAGAACGAACTAAATTCTTAATGTACTTGGACCCTGAAAGTCAATAAAGCCTTATTTAATGACAATCAGGAAACGCTTCCTGCGAGGATTAATTACTAGATAGCTTTTTACTGTAAGCACAGGTTGGAAATTCCAGAGCTTTTTGTAATTTAATTATAGGGGTGTACAGTTTTTTGCTCTCTTTAAGTATATGAACATGAGAATTCAGGCTATCTTAGAAACTATTAGAGATTGGAATGACATATTCTCGAACCAGATTTTAAAGACAAATTTATAAATAAATTAGAAATTTTATACCTTTATCAATTTTCAATATTTCGCTAAATGAGTTGGAATTAAAGCAAAAACTGCCATACACGAAGATTTCAACATAATCTATAAGTAGCGGATGACTTGTTCTGTATTCTGTTTGATATTTAGTTTCGTACAATTTTCAGCTACAGCAGCGAGATCAGGTAGCATTCAAACGAATTGAAATATTCTAAGTACTGATGTCAACTACCAACTGTAAATTAGATTATATCACATTTAAATTAGTACAGTTAGTGAATGAAAAAAAAATGGTAAAAGCAATCTAAGCAACCGCAAAATATATAATAATCATAAGCTTAACGTAAACAATAGCCTATTAAGAGACTCAAAACACTACAAAGAGCTCATTAGCATTAACAACTGACCAGTTGTCCTAGATACAATAGGCAAATAAATGAAAAGAAGACAAGCAATAAGACTAGCGAATTAACCAGTAAACTATGTGTCAGTGCCCAAAACAGTAATAAGAATTATATAAATATAATATATAGCAAGGAAAAAATAAGCAAAAACAGATAAAGCAGCCACTATGGTAGTAAGATGAGAGTAATCAAAACGCTACGTATTATCGAGCTAGTTAAAGATCTGAGGGCAACACTAATAGCTGAATACACACGCAAAGACTTATTGGAACGAGAAATTGTACCAAATAATCGTCAGATAAATCGTTAAGAAAAATCTTTCAGACAAATCTTAGAANATAAGCTTAACGTAAACAATAGCCTATTAAGAGACTCAAAACACTACAAAGAGCTCATTAGCATTAACAACTGACCAGTTGTCCTAGATACAATAGGCAAATAAATGAAAAGAAGACAAGCAATAAGACTAGCGAATTAACCAGTAAACTATGTGTCAGTGCCCAAAACAGTAATAAGAATTATATAAATATAATATATAGCAAGGAAAAAATAAGCAAAAACAGATAAAGCAGCCACTATGGTAGTAAGGTGAGAGTAATCAAAACGCTACATATTATCGAGCTAGTTAAAGATCTGAGGGCAACACTAATAGCTGAATACACACGCAAAGACTTATTGGAACGAGAAATTGTACCAAATAATCGTCAGATAAATCGTTAAGAAAAATCTTTCAGACAAATCTTAGAGAGGACACTAATGCAAATAATAATATAATAATAATTATTAGTTTTATTGATTTGAATTATTGAACAAAGTTTATTTGACAGTTTATTCGTTAGGTCTGTGTCATTCACAAAGATTTATCTCTAAATTTGGTAAGATTATACCGTCATCATTGATCTTTTGGAAGTTTAAAAAATCAGAGCAATTTATTTGTTACTCGTAAGTGTAGTTAGCTTGAGTGTTCTACGAAAACATAAACAAAAATGAACAAATTCTATTCGAGGTACTATTTCAAGAGTTGACTGATTTGTGGATATGAATGTGGAAAGAACATAGTTATATACCAGGAAGATGGGAAGTACACTTTTGGTAATCCTAAACAATCGAAAAATATTACAGAAGAATTTAATCTAATTATCCTTTATTTATTTATTTATTTATTTATTTATTTATTTATTTTTTAACACCTAAATGGATAATAGACTTTACCAACAAAAATAACGCGAACTATAAAAACTATGTTTCACTAAGGAATTATATTACTGAGCTATTAAATATAGATATCTACATACATATTTACAGGGTATTATTATTTTAATTTTTAGTGACCAATCTCTAAATGAAAAATAAGCCGTAACAACATACCGCGCCGATATTTCCTGCAACACGTACTAACACGCATATGACGCTCCACAAAATATCGCCCGATAATTCACGACAGACTTATCTGCCGTTTGATCGCTGTGTTAGTGTACGTAACAAAATAATCGCACCAAATTATTTGGCAACAATTTATCCGCCAAAATTTTGGGTATTTTACAATTTTTCTTGATGACCCAAACTAACAGTTTTGTCTTTTGTCAATTTATGCAATTCAACGATAAATCGCCAAATCGGTCGATAAAACTGCTCATGTATATTCAGCTAATGACAGGTTCCAAAGATAATGTAGCTCATTATTGACTGATTGTATCAGATCGTCGGGAATATATTTAAAATCCTTTACAATCAAATCGAACGAAGCAGCAACTGGAAGAGTGGCTAGACGGAATTTAGGGAGACCATTTGTATGTCCTGGTCCTAAGTTGGCAAGTGGTATAAATGATGGTGAAAGGAAAACAAAAAACAAAGACGTCAACGATGATAATTGTGTTAATGATGAGGTATAAGAGAAAAAATAAACATACAAATATACGTAAGTACATATTTGTTTTTACAGCAATGTAGAAAAGTAATGACTAACACAACATTAGTTGAAATTGTGATAACCAGAAATATAACGAAGCTAAATTTGCCCACAAGATCCGAAAAAGTGATATTTTAATTGTAACGAGAGCAAACGCTGTGGAAACATTAAAAAAAAAGTAAGAAAGCAAAGTTAAACCATAGCAACTAAATATACAGGATGTTTCTTTATTATTGAGAAAAACTTTAAGAAACGATTCCTTGCCAAAAACTAAGAGGGATCTTCTATACCGGACTATCCAAAAGTCCTGGTACGGCAGAAAAACTTTCGAAGAATGCATTTTGGAAAAAAATGTTTCAGACGAAAGTGTAAGGATTTTTCCCTGGCTATCTGATGGTGACCTTGAATTTGACCTTGACTTTGAC
>NW_019422126.1:0-4256 GCF_000390285.2 Anoplophora glabripennis
GTTTGAAGTTTACCAGGAGAACAGACATAAAAAATGAAACCGTTCTAGAATTACGACAGGGACGCAGAAAATAATATAGAGTACACAAACAAGAAGGTATTTATAGCAAAACAATGAAATAAATGAACAGAACATATTAACTGAAGGCATGGAAGCCAGAAGATATTTCGTCAAAAGTTGTCCTTGAATTTCAAGATTAGGGTGTCAGAAATGTACAGAAGTGTGCGTGTGCACATGTTTTATGTTTACCAGAAGACCAGATATTTAAAATACAGCCTCTTTGTTCTCAAGAACTGTGACAGGGCCGCAGAAAATGACATTGAATACAAATGAGAAGAGCTATTTACAGCAAAACAATAAAATAAATGGATATATTTAACTAAAGATGTGGGTGTTAACGCCAAAGCATTGTATCAGGAAAACAACAGCTGGCAGGTATTTTTATTGTTCTATTACATCACCAGGAGAGCAGATGTGAGAAACTTTAAGCACAGACTATATAGAAATGTGAAGTGGTTATTATAAAATGTACTCCTTATTTTGATATTAACTATATTAGTACTTGATTCAAAAGCTAAATGTTTAAAGTTTGAAGATATTTCGTAAAATTGTCCTTGAATTTTAAGTTCAAGGTATCAGAAATATATAGAGGTGCGCGTGCATATGTTTTACCAGGAGACCAGACATATAAAATGGAACCGTTTCTATTTCACTTTAAAATAAAATATCCCTTTTCTCTAGAACTATGACAGGGACGCAGAAAATGACAGAGTACAAAAGCGAGGAAGTATTTACATAATAACAAGATATGGGTGTTAAAGTCAAAGCATTATGTCAGAAGAACAACAGCTGGCATGTATTTTCCATTTTTGTATTTTAAATAACATTACCAGGAGAGCAGATGTGAGAAACTCTAAAGCGTTTTGGTATTTGACAAATCGCTTTCAATTTGTAACGAGTATGGTAAAAAATGTAGTCCGAATTAGGGGGCCCCACACATCTAGATCTGCCTCAGAAATAAATGGAGGTGATCCACGTAATGTTTCCCAAATTTAATTATAATACACGAACCATTAATCATGAGACGCGATGCATGTTAATTACTGTTAGAAAAGCACGCGTGACGTAGACATTACTAGGCAAAATTCGGTGCCCTAGACTAAAACGCCTTGGTGCTAGAGCAAATTCGGGCCGGACTTATTTTAAACGAAGCGGTTGCTGAAGTTTTGACTTGCAAGACACGATTGGCAGCCGTTCATAAGTTTAGAGGCACAGGTAACTGCGATATTAGTTTGGAAAATATGTGCAAGCTTCTGGCGATGTTTATCAAAAAAAGTAATTAATTAAGTTGAATGTGAGATTAAGTGATAAGGGCGGTTTTAATTAACTTACTGTTAATTTTAATAAAGGCTGCATGATTTTGAAAAAGCTGTGTTTTGCAAATCCCTTTATTAGAAAGTTTATTAAATTTTTGTTGTCCAAGTTTGTTAAAAATTCAATTAAAGTGTTATTTAAAGAAATGTTACCGATTACGTTCTTTAATTTTTCACTCGAGAAAGGGGAGGTTTTATACAGAAATGTGGAACACATTTGTTGACATTGAAAGCTGAATTTTTAATAAAAAAAATGTTTGGCACTCATTTTTAACAGGTTACTTAAAAATGTAAAAACATTTTTTTTTATTGATCTATCATTTTATATTATCATTTTCACTGTTCCATGATACAAGATAGGTATTTTGACTTTTAGATTTTGTTTGAGGACAATCAACTTTTTATGAATACCTACTATTTTCACAAAAATCGAAAAAAGGTAGAAGTAAACAAAGTTGTCCAGAAAGGAATAAAGTTGGTGTTTCTCTTCACTTATTTAGTGATCTATGAAAGTTATAAGATAGTCAAGTCATCTTTCAAGAGTCAAGTCAAGCCAATTTGATATTTTGCGCGACATTTGACTAAAAGAAGAAACAGTTCATATACAGAGTGTTTTGGAGAGGATTTTTTAATGATAAGTACAATGCATTAATAATAGGCATAGTTGAAACTACAAAACTGTGCTCAAAGTCAATATTAATCAAAATTATTTGAACATATTGACAACCTCTGGAATCGCCCCCAAGTTACAGGCTAGATCACTGTTAAGATTATTAAAGTTCTAGAACAATAAATCTTAGGTTTTTTATAAACACTTTTCAGTATGTTTTCAATGTATTTATTAAAAAATGGTTGGGATCGAAAAGTACTTCTAAATCTTTAATAAAATCAGGTCAACAGTGTACCAAGAATTTATTAAATTCAAATTTTGTTGCGAATTATGTATCTCAACTTCATTATATTATTATTAGCATGTATAGTATTTCTGATCTCAATTGAAGAACAAGAGATTGGCAGTATGTACCAGGTTCGGTCGCTGACGCAGCAACTCGACATTGAAATATTTGAAAAACTTGTTCCCATATTTATTTAGCCATACCCATATACAGGTCTGGTCGCCCAGTTGAAGAATGAGCGTGCGGCCAAACGCGGCCAAACGGGAAAAAAACAGCCGCACTAGGCGACCTGGCCATAAATTCAGTTGTCAACAGATGGCCTAGCAGTGCAGTTCAGTAACGCGGAATTTGGTGTGATTCAGGTAATTTTAATTTATTATAGGCACCTTCTATTAATCATTCATATTACAATTGCGAAAGGGAGAAATAAGAGGGATATTTTGTTTACTAATATTATTACAACATGGCATTTTGGAGACCTTTTGAAACGGAACAAAACGAAATTTACCATCAATATAATAAAATTGTTTGAGGACATAAATAATTAAAATATGTTGTTGGCCAAATGAACATCATATAATAAAAATTTTCTACACATTATATACAAATTATTACAATTTGTTACCTTTAGCAGAAAATTTTTTTAGGCACGCTTATGAAACTCATTAAATTTTATTGCTAGGCGTTTTTATACATGTTCAACTAACCTCGGAAATACAGGTACAACAAACAATGTACTTTCAAATCAGAGACAATATCATTAATAAAATCTATAAATACTATAGGCCCAAGGACAGAACCCTGCGGAACTTCATTTTGTGTTATGTCTTATTATTTAAATTTCAAGCAAAATTATGGACTTGAGTCATTTATGACTAACTAAATTAAAAAAAAAGGTGCCACATTTGGAATCCACAAATATTTTATTGCAAAAAATGTTCTCTTGCTTCATATCCATAAAATGGACCATTTTTAAAAAAGACAAATATTTATTCAGAGCGCACCAAAGTTTTTATAGATTTAAAATATCGTTAAAATAAAATGGTTTTGTGATATTCTATATTTTAAACAGATGCCATAAACAAGTTTTTAAACGACACAACCTTAGTTTTATGTACCTTGCACAAATCCTCCTGTAACTTGAAAAAGTGACATAAAAGTGACTTTTTTGGCTATTTTTTGCAAAAAAGTGACTTTAATGATCGTTTTTTTTTTAAGTGACAAAAAGTGGATTAAGTTACTTCACTGGTATACTCTGATAATATATAGTGTGTCAAAAAATTATATAAATTTGGTTTGTATCTCCGAAACGCAACAATCAATTGTTTTTCTAAATACAGTTTTGACGACGCAAGGAAATTTTCTACAACTTTGGCCCAGAAATGCGCAGAAACGCTTGTAAACAGAGCCAGCCGAGCTATCGATGGAATCAGCGGTTCCAAAAATGTTTCTTCATATTATTGTGGTCAGAAGGTAAAAAAAATATATTGTACATGCAAAAAATCTACCCATTGATTTATTTGCTCTTCAAATATCCGNATAAACAAGTTTTTAAACGACACAACCTTAGTTTTATGTACCTTGCACAAATCCTCCTGTAACTTGAAAAAGTGACTTTAGTGATCGTTTTTTTTTAAGTGACAAAAAGTGATGTAAGTTAGTTCACTGGTATACTCTGATAATATATAGTGTGTCAAAAAATTATATAAATTTGGTTTGTATCTCCGAAACGCAACAATCGTTTTTCTAAATACAGTTTTGACGACGCAAGGCAATTTCCTACAACTTTGGCCCAGAAATGCACAGAAACGCTTGTAAACAGAGCCAGCCGAGCTATCGATGGAATCAGCGGTTCCAAAAATGTTTCTTCATATTATTATGGTCAGAAGGTATAAAAAAAATATATTGTACATGCAAAAAATCTACCCATTGATTTATTTGCTCTTCAAATATCCGGTGCAAGTTTGTGAACCCCTGCGCACGGAAC